>NC_086330.1:114244854-114546104 GCF_032445375.1 Bacillus rossius redtenbacheri | reverse complement strand
TATTTTAACTGTTATTGACCAGGTAATTGTTTTTTCAGAAGGAATCATTTCTTTTAAATCTGCAGTTAAGTATTCTTTACCTTAATTTTTCTTCCACTACATTAGCTTTTTGTAATGTTGAAAGCAGCTGATTAAATAATTTACAGATTTAAAAACTGATTAGGCCTACTTGCAATGAATTTGTGAACTGTATTTTTAAAAAGAATAATTCCACCTAAATGTTGAAATTAATTTAGAACAGCACCCACAGTAAATTCTACATCGCTAATGAAAGATATTTTAATGTCCTCTTAATACTGCAACTATGAATATTGTATTTTACAATATTAAAATTTCATACAGTAGAGACAGTCACATGTCTAATTCTCTGAAATGGTTATTTATAAACCAACATCAAAGTTTCCTATAATTTCCTATGTTTTTCGGTTTTTGGAAAGTTTCCATGAAAATTTCAGATAGATAAAATTTTGGACATTTACCCATCCCTAGTTGTAGGGGCAGATGGGGTAAATGTAAACACTTTTGTACATTAAATTGTTTAATAGCTTGCTGCTTCCAAATAAAATATTTCTAAGGTGTACAAATTTGCATGCAGGTAGTATCATGCAATGACCTTATGAATATCTTTAGTAGCTAAAATATGTAATCAATACTACAGAAATTTAAAATTATTATTTTTATTTGTTTAATTAAGTGTCACCAATTACCCCATCGTTGGGGTAAATGTAGACACCCACTCTGCTCCAGTCTAGTATGCATTGGCCAGTATGTGGGGTAAATAGTGACAAAGATTTAAGTTTTCTCTGTAAGACCCCACTTGTCCCAGCTTTCTATCTCTAATAACAAAAAAGATGTGTTCTTTGAAAGATATGTATATCAGGCCTTTGAATACAATATTCATGCTAAATCACATTTCTCAATATAACACATTTACAAACATGTTTATGGCCTTGAAATAATCCCACGAGAAGAGGTTTACATTAAACGAAAGAAATAATAGAAAAAATGACATGTTACACAAAATATGATGATGTATGACAAAAAGATTGAACACAAACACAATCAAAGAAAACTGACATTAACTTACACAAAATCTTTTCTAGAAAATTAGACCAAACCTCCTGATTGTAAATAGCCATAATGGTTATAATGAAGGCTGCCCAAAAAAAGAAAAATAGGCCTAATAGACTACTACCTAAAAATCTGAAGTGAAGTACAAAATATGCAAATTAAGTAGTTTTATTAATTAGATCCTATTTGGCCTCATTATTCAAAAATAATTTATCTCACTGTAAAGTCTGTTGGACTCTTGGTTTACAAAATTCCCCTAACACTTATTTTTACAACTTAACCATATCTTCTGGATGTTTTTAGGGTTGGGGTCAATTTTGAAAATAATCACACCAGTGACTGTGATAGGTCCACAGAAAATTGCACTTTTACTAACTTTGTCTATATTGTCACGTGTGGGCCATCTAAACATGCCATCTGTAATGCGTTCTAAAAACTTCAATTCCACTTTATCACCATTAATGAAGATTACTCTGCCAATATACCACTTGGAAACAAAGTCAACTGCATAGTACTTGTCTGGAATTATTTCTATAGGCCTACTTGAGAAACTCTCTGGTGCTGAAGGTTTTGAGATTTTTGCACGTTTCATACTGCTAGTCACACATAGAGTTTCATCATCTGAGGACAAAGGGCTGAGAGTAGTGCCATCTTGGTCTCCTTTATTTAGTTCTTGTATTAGCTCTAGTTCACCATCAATTTCAGAGTCGGATGACGATTCATCAGTGGAAACCAATCTTCTTTTCTTTGTGTTCAACTTTGGTTTACAGTTTACTGACTTGACGTTAGCTATTTTAGATGTTGCAGGTTTGATCTTCTTTTGCCTTCTGTTTTGTTCTTCCAAAAGGCATTGCATCACATCATCACTAGAGAGAACTTCCCCATAAGCATCTTTTTTTAGTCTTATTTGTTTGCCTGGTGGCTTTGATGAACCCGCTGGTGAAAGAAACTCTTCTTTCATTTTTTATTAACTTTCTCTATAGGAGTCTGCACTTAACTTTTATTCTGTGATATATAACACCCCAATCTACATTAAATGTTTTTGCTGCTTGCCGATAAGTCATACAATGAGCGCGCACCACTTCACACTCCGCCTTCACGTTTGCAGGTTCGTAACTGGGTTTACACCTTTTCTTTACATATGTCCTTGGCATTTTCGTGACAAAGTGTTCAAAAAGCACAAATCCAGCTCACCATTCACACACACTATTTTTTTCCCTTTGTTATTAAAGCAAGAACATAGGCATCCTGCATCCTGGTCACTAGTCACACAGTGTTTGGTGTACCTAAACGGAAAAAAATTATTCTTCACAGTTAATATTTATCTTCCCAATAGCAGTGTATACATATACCCCATGTCTACAATTACCCCGTAACATATTTTTTTAGTCTCCAATGACCCCACACAAACTGTGTACAATTACCCAACTTTCTAAAAAAATGGGGTATATGTATACACATTAATTAATCAATAATGTGAAAACATATAAAACAAATACCACTTAAGACATTGTAGAGCAACTACTGAATTGCACACTTGATTAATTATGTAATTTTTCTTCCACTATTTCCTTAAAATAAAATTGTTCAAACAATGGCCATACATAAAGCAAAACAAGGTTTTTTCAGGGGTTTGAATAAACATAGTGCAATGCATTTTATGAAGGACTTAATAATTTTCGAACACATTTATGGAGTAGAAGAAGGTTGACGCTAACATATTCTACAAGTTAAACCATTCCACTGACTTTTAGAAGTACAGCATGTCCCTATCTACATTTGCCCCACCTGCCCCTATCACAATAACTGGTCTTTTGTTTAAACATAAAATTTATTAATTGGAAACTTCACTTAAAATACATTCAGTGAATATACAGCCAATAATTAAACACGATCATGGAAATTTACACAAAGTCCAATTTCCAAGACCAAATTTAAAAAAATCAGATTCCTGGATTAGAAAAAATCTTCATATAAAATGATTAGGAATTAATGTTGACTAAAAATCTATTTAAGCACAGCAATAAAGCATACATATTTATTTCCTGATTTATGACAGAATGAGTGTGACGAAAATTGAGAAGCCACAATATTGCTTCAAGACACCAAGCGGCCAAATCGACTAGCTTCAAAGCTGCTTTTTCACCAGATACATTAATACATTTACTCCAATATTCATGAGAAATTAATAACCACAAATAAAATCCAGAATACTTTATTTTTATACTTTTTAGTTAATACTTTTTTAAAACCTTAATACATAATAATAAGAATTATATTGACGTCGTACCGCCGGAGGCCATCCGAGCCCGGTCTCAGCCCGCCAGTATTGGCTCCCGCTGGTGGAATGCACCCCTAGCAAACCCAACCCAGGTCAAGCGCGGAGCTGTGAGGCAAGTACTCCCAGTGTTACAATTTTGCCACAGAACTCCACCTAACACGAACAACCGTCAATTAATCGTTGAATGCACTCGTAAAACAATCCCATTTAATCAACACGTAATTCAAAAAGTGCGTCGTAGCACACGAGTGCAAGCCCCCTCAGGGCACAGTAATTAATGAACGCCCTTAAGTTTCATCACGGCCCAAGGGCTTAAATTAATGTAAGGTAAAGTGCTGAAGCAACATTCAGAACAAACCACAAACATAAACAGAACGAGTGGTTTTTAACATTTGATTGCGAGTCTTTCCTTTGACTCATTTTTTAAAATAATAAAGTTTCAATGTTAGCAATTACAACTTTAGTCAATGTTTCAAAATTAAATTATCACCTGAATAATTAATCACACAAGGGTCATGTACATTTAGTGAGTAAGTTATCAAATATTAAACCAAATAACAGTAATCTCTTTCTAGACTCGTGGCTTGGCGCGCGGCGGAACAGTCCCCCCCCCCTCCCCCCATCGCAACACAGCCCCCTCCGGCAGTTCTGATCAGCTCGCGGCCCGGGGCGAAAGTGTTCGTTCCGTGGGGAGCCTTCAACTTGCAATTCTCTGATTCTTCACACAGGTAATTATAGTCATGTCTCAAACCTTCTTTACCGTCAACTCCCCACGCGACCCCGGATCGGTTTTTACGGTGCAGGGATTAACCTGACCGTCGTAAATTTCTGCCTTAAGGCCACAGGCCACAGGGCCGCCTTGAAGGACAGCCATTATCCGGACCTGGCCGGCTCCAGGAGACAGAGCTTTAGTTAACGCAGCCGAGCAAAGGTCTGCCGTCCTCAACCACATCCCCTCGGGACTAATTTAATGTGAATAATTCGCACACGCGAATTAGGCTTACCACCTGTTATCTTTAATATACAGACGTGGCCTACTCCCAGTGACCACTAAACCTCCCCTATGACGAACTGCCCTAGGGAGAGATTTTCGTAACACAATCAAGAGTATAGTGTCGTGTAATTCTCGTGTATCCATTTCTGTCCAAAGAACTAATCCAGTCTAGTGCCGTGTACAATCCATGTTCGTCTATAATACGTGTAAACCACGTTCACGAGTGCAAATGAGAGTGTTTCCGTTACGTAGTTAGGCACCAGCCATCTATGCTGAATAGGGAGTGCCATCATGTTTCATTAGCAGCTAGATTACACAATTAAATCCAAGCCACCGAGTCTAGGGAAGCACGCTGGGGCCGGTCGACCCACACCAATGGTTAGACGCACGAGATAGCCTGGCGCCCTCCCGGAAAATCAAACCATAATCCACAACCAGCCCCTTAGACTCGCCGCGGGAATCGAGCTCGAGACCCCGGCTGACAGCAATATTAATTGTGAAGGCATTTGAGAGAGACATTGCCACTACAATGCTTAAAGAGCCGACCTCAGAAATTTTACCCTCTCTTAACCTATAACTTAATGGATGAACATACATATGTGATACAGTTATCAACAATACACTCAGTCTGAACTTCCGTAATGATTCCTATCTACAAGAGAAATATGGCTAGATAAGATTCAGTTTATTGTTAAATAAGTAATTGAGATAAAGGGCATTTCACATTTTAGTAGAATAACTTAACCTAGACAAACATCTGCCATCTTGAGTTTTATGAAGTAATATAAAATTATCAATTTAATTCCCCAAAATCAATAAAGATCACATAACTTCTCATTTACTATTTTTATAAAGCTTACTTAATGATACTACTAAATGAGAAATAAAAACACACTTAAATTTCCACAAGCACAAATCAAAACAGATACTCAGATAAACCATATTTTTATTATTACCTCTCCTCAAAGAAGTTAACGCAAATATTGTTGCAAAACTTAAAATTGTTGGAATATTATTTTGTTGACTTCTCCCGCTTAACTTACTCATAGAGTAGGTATGTATCAACGAGCATACAGTCACAACTACAAACTGCAAAGTAGAATATGTTTGGTCCCAACATTTTAGAAAGATTATATTCCGCCATCTTTGATTTTTTAATTTGCAACGGCTTTTAGTACATGGGGTTAGGAATTCTCAGGATATTGAATGTTATGATTTAGTTGAATTGAAGTCACTTTATACTTTATCATCGATATTTTTCAACACCCAAAATATTGTGTAAACGATGCTTCACCACAGCTGAATATGGTTAATAAGTATGAATTATACTTGCCATCGTTAAATACACTGATTTAAAACTTTTTTTTTAATTTAAACACCACACGCAACCAATGTTTTGAGCATGTATCCCTTAAACATGACGGACACCATCAGCTGAACAAGAACGGCTTCTTTCAGTACCTATGTAGCAGTATTTGCATGGCTTCGCATGTTCCAGTATGAGATAATATTTTGTCGTCGTCCGTCCGGAGGCCATAAAGCCCGGCCTCCACCCACCAGTATTAAACCCGCTAACGGAACGCAACCCTAGCCCAGGTCACGTGAGTCAAGCGAGCCGACGACGTCGGTGAGTGTTTAAATAGATTGCGCCCGTATGCCAACTCCACCAAACAACTCTTATGCTTCATTAATTACGGGGAGTAATTAAGTGATTTTTAATTATCAAAACAACCCTTAAGAGTGAAAGTGAGTCGTAGGGGTGCAGCGGTTTTCCCCGTGGGAAACCGCAATTAATAAACGTTCGGAACACCCCTTGCGGCCTTCCGCCAATAATTAACAACAGCATAAATCAACCTAATTAACCTCCCCGTTTTCACCTGCAAATAGCCACTGGAGTAGTCAACAAGTGACAGACAGTCTCCAGCTTGACTTTCTATTTTCAAATATTATTAATCTCAATTTTATTATGTATTATTATTATAGGCCTTCCGCCAACTAATTCAGACAGATGTCATTAAATTACGAGGGTTCTAGAAATAATAATGTCTAATTATAATTATAAATTTGGAATAACGGCACATTAGAAAGTTCGGCGCGTCATGACGCTTCCTCCCCCCCCCCCCCCCCCACCCTCAAGCCGGCACAAAGCGGCAGTAGATATTTACTCACGGGCCGGGGCGGACACGTGATCCCGCGGGGAGACTTCAACTTTTGTGCTACTGATCTCTTCATACTGGTAAATATTATAATTCATTAAAACCTCCTTTTTCCTCTCCCCGCGTGCCCCCGTGCCCTTTTCCGGTGTAGGGCTTAACCCGGCCGCGTTAATTTTTGCTCGTCGCGCAACAACGGTTTGCGACGCAGTCACCTTACGGTCCGGGCCGACTCCCGCGAACAGAACTTAATTTAATTCGCCGAGCAGACGCCTGCCGGCTATAAACGTAAAGACTTTTCTTTTAATATTACCTTTGTGGGCCCGCGACTCACACAGATGAGCCCGGGCACGAAACTAATTCCAGTTTATCACGGGAGTGGCCGTTAACCCACTCAAACTCTTCGACGACCCCCAAGCTCATGTAGGGATCTTATTTGCAAGTGCCGCAACGTAACACGTAATTAATTATTCAGTGCGAGTGTGTGTAGTGTCAGCGTATTTGTCCAGTGTAATTGTATAACTTGTGCCCATCAACACTTTGTGAGATGCGGGATTAAAAACCAGCACCTAATTAACGTGTTCTTTATTTCATAGACGTCCCCTGAACAGTTAGGAAACAGTCCTCTACACTGTTTAGGGCCAGTGCGTATTAAAATCAGGGACTCCCCTCCACCATCAACAGCCGCCGATCCTAGTGGAACACGCAGGGGCAAAAACCCACGACCACCTCGGTTAATACTCAAATTAACCTGGCGCCCGCCGGAGATTTCATTAAGAGCCACTAAAACCACTAGGACCGTCCCGAGTCTCGATCACGAGACCGCGGGTGACGGCAATTTAATATTATATTTAAACATTCCACAAAAATTTATTGAAGTTAACATTCGTGATAAAATCAAACTATTAGTATGTCAAACTGAAATATCCCATAAAGTACAAAATTCGGTTGAAGTGGTCTATCTCATTAGTCCATGATAATTGTGACGCCGACCGCCAATGCTCCTCTGTCGCATAGACCGCTATGCCTCATCAACGTCTCGCAAAAGCGTGTGCACCGAACGCGCCCGTGCGCGCAGCAAAGTGCAGTTCGTGCGACGAGGCGAACGCCATACAACGAGTGCTACACCGGCGCAAGGATCCGGCCGGGTGTGGCATATCCTTCCGCCGCACTACAACAAATTGTTATAATTATGTTTTTCCACAGGATTTTATTAAACATTATTTTTTATTAATTAATAATTAAGTCTTTGCAAAATCATGTTTCAATGTGCGATTTGTCCCGAACCTGGCCGGTTCAGTTTCCCGCGAAATTCACACGTTTCCGCGGGAGGGCTGGCGGGGGAGGGGGGTCGCGCGCGGCGACACCAGTAGTGTCCTTCGAGAGCTCAACCAGGCCGGCAGCCTGCGCGCAACGCGGAACCTTCAAACTTTGCATTCACCGACATGTAGTTTTCCATAGTGTAATTTCTTTTCAACCTTTTTGTACAGTTCCGCGGTCGGCCTAAATTTACCATGAGGTACTTAACTTAATTCAATCAGTGCTCAAGATGAGTGTTCCACGTCATACGTAAGTACTGTGGGGAGATTATGTGGTTTCACGTCGGCGCTTCACGCCCAACCTAGCCTACAGGCTATTTAGTTTTGGCCCGCACGGGGCAGCCAGCAGGCGACACGTGCTATCAGACTTAATAACGATTCAGTCCCTGGGTCACACCTAGACACCACGTAGAGTCGCCGGAAACACGGGCCTACGTGCTGCTAGCCCAGTTTATCAAGTGTAATGTATTAGTGGAATAGTTGTTCGCCTAAGTGTAATTCGTCATGTCAGGGCTTATGTATCACCGTCGTACGGCAGTGCGCCACCAAACTTAATCCAGAGCTAGGTATTAGTGTAGTGTATTGTGCTTCAAAATATCGTGTGCCATGTCAGAGTGTCTTTTGTAACTTTCGCATCACGTAAACGAGTCTGCCCCTCACGCGCATAAGAATCGTGAGCCGCCACTGAGGAAGTGAGCTGCGCGTGTGACTAGTCGCGTCGGGCAAACCGTTACGGCCAGAACGGGCAGCACCATGTATTGGGCTCTGCTGTATTAAATTCACGAACTATCTGAAGAAGTTTTGTGTTATTATTCAGGCGTCCCGAGTGGCCTCAACAGCTCGGGGGGCCCTACTGCGTTGACCCCTACCTCTAGCCACAAGGCCGAACCTTCCCTGAGATCACGAACTGAACAAAATCACGTCTAAATACTCAGAGGTAGCGGGGACGGCGTCAAATTGGCGCCCGACTAGTGTGGCTTTAATTTTCTAAAAATTAATTTCCAAATTTTGTTTCAAATTTTTCAAATTTTTTCTCAAATTTTTCAAATTTTATACTTCAAATTAGTGTACCAGTAAGGGCTCGCGTAGGAAGTCGGGAATCGCGCGGAAACGGACGCGACGCGCAGACAGCCAAAGGAGCGGGCACCTGGCGATAGGCGCGCGTCAAGTTACACGCCAGACGCGCATCAAGTTACGCGTCAGGCGAGATAACGGCTGTGGGAGCGGAAGTCCGCGCGCCTCGCACACGGATCAGGTGGCGCAGCTGCGCAGCTGCTACGCGCCGAACAGGAGCACGAACATGAGCCGTGAAGGAGCGGTAAAGATAGACATGGAAGGGGTATGCCACGCATGCCTTCTGCCAGGGTTGCCAATAAATCATGCCGCGGCAGGGGTTTTCGCCACCTGTACCTGCGACACAGATAGGAAGCACAAAACAGACTTTGACGACAGAAAATCAGGGCCGACGTCTACAATTCAGTGCGGCGCGAGGGGATGTCATCGGCGGCCCGATGAGGTGGCGTTCTGCCACCAGTGCGGCACCGTGAGGCACCGCTCGTGCACCGAGGCCCGGGAGTTCCTTAACTTCCGGAATGGGCTATTCATGTGCCGCGCGTGCGAGCTCGCGCTGGACAGACCGTCAGCGACGCCGGCGGCCCCTGTCGCACCGCGCCCCGGCGGCACCCTCAAGCTGCCGGAGTTCGGAGGGCAGGAGCACGAGGACCCCGCAAAGTTCCTGCGGACATGCCGAGACAGGCTGGCACGATACGCGGTGCCTACAGATGAGTGGACGGAGAAGGCGTGCGATCAGCTGAGGGGGTGTGCCCTTGACTGGTGGACCACAGCCGGAGAATACGGCATGGAGTGGGGTGACTTCGCCAACGGACTGGAGGAGCGTTTCAACGACACCCGTGCCCGGGCCCGGTGTCAACAGTCACTGTTCTGCCGGCCTCAGGAGGCGGGGGAGAGCGCGGAGGCCTTCATCAGGTCTAAGGCGCGGCTCCACCGACGGCTGGCGGAAGGGGAGGACGACAGCAGCATGCTAGGGGTAGTCGTCCAGCTGATGCTGCCCGAACTGCGGCCATTCCTTAGGGCCGCCACCGACAAGGGACTGGAGACGTTCGTGCGGTTGGCGAACGAGGTGGAGCGCGACGTGCAAGCTGTCCGTCGCAGCCGCGAGCCGCCCACCCGACGGCCAGGTGCGTCGCCACCGATGTTGGCGGCCCCCGAGGTCTCCAGGGCTCTGGTACCGTACGTGGAGCCAGTGCCGAGGCAACAGGGGGAGCAGCCGTCCCGACGTACCGCACCCAGGGAGAACACCGGGGCACCAAACCAGGGGGCTCCGCGCTGCAAGTACTGCCGTGAGGAGCGGTACCACTGGCACGACGTCTGTCCCACGCGGGCAGCTGTCTGGCAAGCCCGTGGGGCGGGCGGCCTTACGTCGGGAAACGCCCGCTAGGGGGTAGTGCCATGGCTGGCCACTGTCCCTGGAACCCTAGCCCGGCCTCCACTGTCACCCCGGCGCGCCCCGTCAGGACGGACGGGCGCGGCGCACTCGACTCGTCAGCGGCCTGCACCGGGTCGTCGGCGAGCCGCACCGGACACCAGGTGGCCCCGGCGACACCGGCAGCACCTGCGGTGTCCGCGGACACACCGGCACGCCCCGTCAGGACGGACGGGCGCGGCGCACCCGACTCGTCAGCGGCCTGCACCGGGTCGTCGGCGAGCCGCACCGGACACCAGGTGGCCCCGGCGACACCGGCAGCACCTGCGGTGTCCGCTGACACACCGGCACGCCCCGTCAGGACGGACGGGCGCGGTGCACCCGACTCGTCAGCGGCCTGCACCGGGTCGTCGGCGAGCCGCACCGGACACCAGGTGGCCCCGGCGACACCGGCAGCACCTGCGGTGTCCGCTGACACACCGGCACGCCCCGTCAGGACGGACGGGCGCGGCGCACCCGACTCGTCAGCGGCCTGCACCGGGTCGTCGGCGAGCCGCACCGGACACCAGGTGGCCCCGGCGACACCGGCAGCACCTGCGGTGTCCGCTGACACACCGGCACGCCCTGTCAGGACGGACGGGCGCGGCGCACCCGACTCGTCAGCGACCTGCACCGGGTCGTCGGCGAGCCGCACCGGACACCAGGTGGCCCCGGCGACACCGGCAGCACCTGCGGTGTCCGCTGATACACCGGCACGCCCTGTCAGGACGGACGGGCGCGGCGCACCCGACTCGTCAGCGGTCTGCACCGGGTCGTCGGCGAGCAGTACCGGACACCAGGTGACCCCGGCGACACCGGCAGCACCTGCGGACCGCCTGACGGCAGCGGCAGCGCCCCGGGAGCAGTGTGGTGAGTCGTTCCAATTAGGGCAGTTGGGACCTGGGGCGGGGCATTTACTCCGGATTCCCGTCAGGATGGATGGACAGCCGGTGCATGCTCTTGTCGACACGGCCGCCAGCCACACGTATGTGTCGGCTCAATGCTCGAGCGTACGGGACATTGTCTCAGATGTGGAGGAGGTACAGTTAGCGACGCAGGGGGCGACAGCGCGTATCGTTGGCCGCTCGAACATCACCCTCTCCATCAGGGACCATGTTAGTCACACAACAGCACTAGTAGTAGAGGGACTACGGGAGATGCTGATCCTAGGTCTGCCTTGGCTGGCGCAGGAGGACGCCACTGTGGAAGTCAGGGAGGGGAGTTTGCACGTTGGCCACCACGAGCGGCGCACAGTTTACAGCCTGGGCTATCAGCCACCCGCCGAGCAGGGGACACCCATCACGCTCGCGGACTTGAGGAACGGTGTGCCCGCTGCCCATGTAGAGCTCATAAACAATGTCTTGTCTCAACAGCCACAGGTGTTTGCGGCCACAGATATGCTCCGCCGTACCACAACCACGGAACACACCATCCCCACCCGACCTCACCAACCCCAGTTCGTAAAACCATACGGGTTCGGACCCACTGAAAGGCACGTCATCCAGACCCAGATCACGGAAATGTTACGCGATGGAGTCATCGAACCCAGTGAGTCGCCATACAACTGCCAGATTGTCATGGCGAACAAGAAAGATGGCTCCATGCGTTTTTGTGTGAATTTCAAACCAGTCAATTCAGTAACCATACCCGCCCCACCACCGCTTATCAACATAACAGACGCTTTGGCAGGGCTGGGCGACGCCCGCATCTTCACGTCCCTGGACCTCAAGTCCGGGTACTGGCAGGTGCCGGTACGTCCAGAGGACCGCCCGAAGACTGCGTTCACTGCCCCTGACGGCCGGCGTTTCCAGTTCTGTGCCATGCCGTTCGGGCTGATGGACGCCCCCGCGACCTTCCAGGCCATGATGGTGCGTGTGTTAGACGGGTACGCGGGCGAGTTCGCCGCCGCGTACCTGGATGACGTCATCATCTGGTCACGGTCGTGGGAGGACCACGCCCGGCACCTCGGCCTGGTCCTTGAGCGGCTGGCCAGACACGGCCTCACGTGTGCCCCCCAGAAATGCCACGTGGGCGCGGCTGAACTGGAGTACCTAGGGCACATGGTGGACGCGGAGGGTTGCCGCCCTCTGCCAAAGCACCTGAACCTTATTGAGTCCAAACCCGCCCCTCGAACCCGCAAGCAGCTGCAGAAGTTGATGGGCCTTCTCAACTGGCTGCGCTCGTTCATTCCGCATTTTGCCAGCGTCACCGCCCCGATGACGGACTTGCTGTCACCCAAGCTCCGGTTTCAGTGGACCAGCGAAGCGGACGCCGCCCTGGATGCGGTGAAACGGCAGTTCCGCGAGTGCCACCAGCTCGCCCGTCTGCAGCCTGACCTTCCCCTGTTCCTTCAGACAGACGCCAGTCAGGAGGGGATGGGGGCCGTCCTATACCAGGTGGGGGACAAAGGCGTGCGCCGGGTGGTGGAGTACGCCAGCGCCAAGTTCGGCCAGCCCGAACGGCGGTACCATGTGAACGAGCAGGAGTGCATGGCCGTCGTTTGGGCTATGCGCCGCTACCGCCACCACCTGGAGGGCCGCCGGTTCACGCTGCGGACGGACAGCCAGTGTCTCCGCTGGCTGGACTCCGCCCAGGGCCGCAAGTCGAAGTTCACGAGGTGGGCGTTGATGCTCCAGAACTTCGACTTCGCGGTCGAGCACGTCCCTGGACGGGACAACCAGTTCGCCGACGAGTTGTCGCGCCATCCCGACCCACACAACACGTTTCAGGATGACCAGGACTGGGAGGGGCTGTTGCCGCCAGGGGGAGTCGCGCCGCCGGTCACTCCAGGGGAGGCGCCCGCAACTTTATTCCACATCCCAAGGGCCCCCGATCATCCCGCCGTCTTGCCTGTGGAGACCCTGAGCGGATTAGTGGAATTCGTGAAACAGGCCCAGCGGACAGACGACCCCACACAGGCCGAGGTGCGGTCATGTGGGGAGCAGGTTCACCCCTACCACAGGTGCGTGGACGGGGTGTTGGAGACCCGGGTACCAGGGGACATGGACGCCTGGCGCCTTCATGTGCCGCTCGGTGCCCGCGAGCAGGTCATGGGCTTCCACCACACGCACGAGCTGGCGGGACACCCAGGTGCGCACCAAACCCAGTTAGACATCCGTAAGACCTTCCATTGGCCGGGGGTGACGCGGGACGTACGGGACCTGGTGCGGCGCTGCCAGCAGTGCCAGCAGAGGAAGACGAGGCGGTCTGACGGGGTGGAGCAGCAGCGCCCCCGACGGCCCCGCGACCCGTTTCACACCCTGGCCCTGGACATAATGGGGCCCTACCCGCGGACCACCCGGGGAAGGAGGTTCTTGGTCGTCATCACAGACATTTTCACCCGGTGGGTCGAGGCCTTCCCGGTGTCCAACGTGCGCGCCGGAACCATAGCCGCCCTGCTGGACCACGAGATATTCCCGCGGTATGGTTTCACGCGCGTGCTGTTGACGGACAACGGCTGTCAGTTCAGCGGGAGGCGCTGGAGAGCTGACTGTCGCCGTTGGGGTCTCGACCACCACACCACCCCCATTTACCATCCCCAGGCCAACCCCACTGAGAGGCGGAACCAGGAGGTCAAGGCGCAGCTGCGGCTGAGGTTGGGGGACGACCACTCCAAATGGGACGTCCACCTGCCGAAGCTGTTGTATTGCCTCCGGCGCCGCACCAACGCTGTCACCGGTCATTCCCCTGCCAAGCTTCTGTACGGGAAGAACTTGGCTTTGCCCGGGGAAAGCAGGGTGGCCGATGTTGCCATGGGCACGGTGGCGCGCCCCAATCATGAGGAGGGGAGGGAGCACGCCAGACAACGGCAGGCCCAATTCCTGGCGGCCCACACGCCCATGACTAGTCACCCCCCACCCCCCACCCCCCATCCAGCCAGGTCAGCTGGTATATGTCAGGCAGCACCACTTGTCGTCCGGGGCGCGTAACTTTTGTGCGGGGTTGGCGCCTCGATGGTCGGAGCCGCGGGAGGTCCTGTGGAGGACGGGCCCCTCATCCTATGCGGTCCGGACGCCAAGGGGACCGGGACGACCTGCGCGTAGTCGCGCACGGGGTCAGAGTTGGCCCAACGACCCCCACTTCACCATCCCCCACACTCCAGGAAGCCACAGATACGCCGCGGGAAGGAGCAGCACCTGAACCCACCACCCGGGGGGACATGCACACGGGCGACACAGACGTGGGTAGCCCTGATCAGGCACATGAGTGCAACCAACCCGACCTCCGGGACACCCCGAGCAGGTCCCCGGTGCCGCTGGCCACAGTTCCGCACGTCCCCGAGGAGGTGGGGAATCCGTTGGTCTGGTTTCCTGACGAGGAGGGGGAGGAGGTCTGTGAGGAGGAGGACGTCGAGCCACTGTGGCCGCTGGACCTCAGCCTGGCGGACGCCACGTTCCGGGTATCCGTGGACGAGCCCGAGGAGGGGGAGGAGGAGCCGGACAGTAGGGATAGGCGCCCCACCCGCAGACGTCGGGCCCCGGTCAGGACGTACTGCGCGGACGACAGCGAGCCGGTAGAGTTCGCTCCTGTCCCCGCCATGGAGGCGAGCTGCCCGACCACCCAACCGGACACGAGGGGACCTACCACACTCTGCACAGTGGAGACCCCTACCAGCACAGTCCCCACCACACGACCACAGAGGGCCCGCCGACCCCCGGCCTACCTGGCGGATTACGAGTGGTCCAGGTCCCCGTCGAGCTACTCCACCCGGGCGCGGCCCGTAAGGGGCGATCCAGGTGTGCCAACACTCGTGGCCGGACCCCTATCATTCCCCCCGCCCACGTCATCCATTCCACCACCCTGCCACACCCCGACCACACTGACCCCCCCACCCACTTGTCACCATATTGAGCTAGAAGAGGCGCACGTCGCTGCCCAGTCCCAGGGGGGGAAAGGACACGGGTCAGGGCGTAACCCCTTATCATTCATTGAGTGGGAGAGGTATTCAGGGCAGAATGTTTACATCACAACACACCACCACTCCGCCGCGTAGTGTAGGGCTCGCAGTGCGGCGAACGTCAGTGAAGTGCTCAGCGTGTGAAGCGAGGCGTTGATGCACATAGCGGTCTCAGAGAAGGGGGGGCATTTGACGCCGACCGCCAATGCTCCTCTGTCGCATAGACCGCTATGCCTCATCAACGTCTCGCAAAAGCGTGTGCACCGAACGCGCCCGTGCGCGCAGCAAAGTGCAGTTCGTGCGACGAGGCGAACGCCATACAACGAGTGCTACACCGGCGCAAGGATCCGGCCGGGTGTGGCATATCCTTCCGCCGCACTACAACAAATTGTTATAATTATGTTTTTCCACAGGATTTTATTAAACATTATTTTTTATTAATTAATAATTAAGTCTTTGCAAAATCATGTTTCAATGTGCGATTTGTCCCGAACCTGGCCGGTTCAGTTTCCCGCGAAATTCACACGTTTCCGCGGGAGGGCTGGCGGGGGAGGGGGGTCGCGCGCGGCGACACCAGTAGTGTCCTTCGAGAGCTCAACCAGGCCGGCAGCCTGCGCGCAACGCGGAACCTTCAAACTTTGCATTCACCGACATGTAGTTTTCCATAGTGTAATTTCTTTTCAACCTTTTTGTACAGTTCCGCGGTCGGCCTAAATTTACCATGAGGTACTTAACTTAATTCAATCAGTGCTCAAGATGAGTGTTCCACGTCATACGTAAGTACTGTGGGGAGATTATGTGGTTTCACGTCGGCGCTTCACGCCCAACCTAGCCTACAGGCTATTTAGTTTTGGCCCGCACGGGGCAGCCAGCAGGCGACACGTGCTATC
The DNA here is from genome assembly GCF_032445375.1 of Bacillus rossius redtenbacheri. Classification (NCBI taxonomy): domain Eukaryota; kingdom Metazoa; phylum Arthropoda; class Insecta; order Phasmatodea; family Bacillidae; genus Bacillus; species Bacillus rossius. The sequence goes on along the minus strand of NC_086330.1, from coordinate 114,530,017 downwards.
AGACTTAATAACGATTCAGTCCCTGGGTCACACCTAGACACCACGTAGAGTCGCCGGAAACACGGGCCTACGTGCTGCTAGCCCAGTTTATCAAGTGTAATGTATTAGTGGAATAGTTGTTCGCCTAAGTGTAATTCGTCATGTCAGGGCTTATGTATCACCGTCGTACGGCAGTGCGCCACCAAACTTAATCCAGAGCTAGGTATTAGTGTAGTGTATTGTGCTTCAAAATATCGTGTGCCATGTCAGAGTGTCTTTTGTAACTTTCGCATCACGTAAACGAGTCTGCCCCTCACGCGCATAAGAATCGTGAGCCGCCACTGAGGAAGTGAGCTGCGCGTGTGACTAGTCGCGTCGGGCAAACCGTTACGGCCAGAACGGGCAGCACCATGTATTGGGCTGTGCTGTATTAAATTCACGAACTATCTGAAGAAGTTTTGTGTTATTATTCAGGCGTCCCGAGTGGCCTCAACAGCTCGGGGGGCCCTACTGCGTTGACCCCTACCTCTAGCCACAAGGCCGAACCTTCCCTGAGATCACGAACTGAACAAAATCACGTCTAAATACTCAGAGGTAGCGGGGACGGCGTCAATTGCTTCAGTAAAAAAATGCTTAGTGTTGACGCCGACCGCTAATGCTCCTCTTGTCGCATAGACCGCTATGCCTCATCAATGCCTCACGAAATCATGTGCACCGAACGCGCTCGGGCGCGCACCGCAGTGTAGAAAGTGCAACGGGGCGAACGCCACATAATTAGTGCCATGTCGGCGGAGGAGACCGGCCGGATGTGGCATATCCCTCCACCGAACTACAAAAGTGTTTATGAATTTTTTCCACAGGAACATATTAGACTTTATTTTCACTGATTAACACTTTATTTCTTTCAAAATTATGTTTCACCGTGCGCCTTGTCCCGAACCTGGCCGGTTCAGTTTCCCGTGAAAATCACGCGTTTTCCGCAGGACGGCTGGCGTGGAGGGGGGTCGCGCGTGGTGAGAGCGGTAGTATCCTTCCGGAGCTCACAGAGGCCAGCAGCCTCCGCGCGACACGGGACCAGCATTTCTTATTTTCGCTGATATGTAGTTTTCAATAGTTGTATAAATCCGTAAACCTTTTCTTCCAGTCCCGTGGTCGGCCTCGACTTACCGAGTGGTATGTAACCTAATTATCAGTGCTCCAAGACGAGCGTTCGATGTGATACGTAAGTACTAGGTACGAACTGCGAGATGGTACGTCGGCGCTTCACGCGATATCCTAGCTAATCGGCTAATTAGTTGCAGCCCGCACGGGGCAGCCAGTAGGCAACACGTAACAAACCATCTTACTAACGCATCAATTTCTGGGACAGTCATAAGATTCATGTAGCGTCGCCGGAGTTATGGGCCTACGCGTTCTTAGCCCAGTGTACTACGCAATTATAATTGTGAAGTGTAATCTTGCTCAGGATTTTAGCGTGTTATGTTAGGGTTTGTTTTGTAATCAACGCATCGTGTTTTAAAGTGAATGACCTTACCGGGTAGTAAAATCGTGAGCCACCACTAAGTGAGTGGTCGCGCGTGTGACGATTCTTTTCGGGACAACCGTTACGGCCAGGATGGGCAGCACTTTGTATAGGGCTGTGCCGGAATAAATTAATAAGAAATCAGCCGGTATTTTCTTGTTCTTTTCAGGCATCCCGAGTGGCCGAAACAGCCCGGGGGGCCCTACTGTGTCGAACCACTGCCTCTAGCCACAAGGCCGAACCTACCCTGAGATTCCGAACAATACTTAAGTCACTTAAATTCACATAGAGGTAGCGGGGTTCGCGTCAGTGTATCATCAACATCTACGAGCTACAGCTTATAATTGGTCCTTTTTGGACTTTATGCAACTGCATTTATTTAGCGCAATTTTTAATATTTTTCAAGGGAGAAACAGGAGCTATCTTGAAGTAATTAATTTTCAGATCATATGAGTTGTTTACACAACTCTTTTACTTCGGTGTATTGCCTATAATAGATAATGATTAATGGAATTAATTATTTTAATACACTTTGTCAATATTGTGTCTGAATAAATGATTCATTGTGAAGTGACACATACATGGACCGAAGTTAATACTGAATTCCTCCACCACGTATAACTATCACCAAGTATGTATACCACTACTGGAAACAAGCAAGGCTATCGAGAGAAACCAGGAGCCTCGAAGAAAATAATTTTGTCGGACCCCCTTTATTAGACCTATTGTGATGCTGCTGTCAGTGCTCCCTCTGAGAGCTCAGGCCGTTATGTGTCCTCAACACCTGAATTAGGGCCAGTGCTACGAACACGCCCGCACGTGCAGCAGAGTGTAGGGGGGAGCAGTGCCTCGAACAGCGTGACGTAAGTCACGGCCGGCTGTGTACACGAAGCACCCGGCCACAGTGGCGGATCCAAGGGGGGGCACCAGGGGCAAGTGCCCCCCCCCCCCCGAAAAACCAGTTGTCTGCTACATTAATATTGCCGACAAAAATGATTGTTTCTGAAACCAATAAAATATTTTATAATAATTAATGAATTTCTTGTAGAATCATAAAATCTGGTGGTTGGATGTTATGTGTAGTGTGAGTAGATTAAATACAAATTTAGTAATTTTAAGACATTTTTTCTCTGGCTATTCTGAAATCCTAGAGTGCCCCCTCCGAGGTGAACCTCTGAATCCGCCACTGCCCGGCCGGGTGTGGCAATGCGCAAAAGGGGATTCAGTGCATATGCAATTTAAATTACAAACATTAACTAAAACTTTTAATATGTCAAATATTTCTTATTAATTAATGTAATTGTTAATGGTTTTGGTACACAAAACTGGCCGGCATAATCTTCCCATGCTCTGTAACTTTCCGCGGATTTTCTCCCCTCCCTGGCCGGGTTGCCAGAGAGAGTCGTCAGTAGACTCCAGCACTCACCAGGGCTGGCAGCTCCGCGCACGTGGAGCCACCATTTTTCGCGCCAGATACAGCATGTAGCTTCAATAGGTAATATTTCCAAATCCTTTTTTTATCTGCTCCACGGCCGGCCCTAAACCGACCATAAGACGTGTCGTACGGTTCTACAATAAATATGTGTGACTCGACTACGAGTCGTTTTAGTGTTCTACGTAATTCATAGTGTTTTTAGGCAGCCCACCGAGGTGCCTGCGCTTCACGCATTTATCGTTCCGTATGGAGAACTTGAACTTTGCCCACGCAGGGCAGCTTTTCGCCTAAAGCGACCACGAACTGTATAACGCATCAATTCCTGGGATGTGCCACGGTCGCGGGTGAGTTACCACATCAGGTACCTCCATGCCCGTACCCAGCTTAACGTGGCCCACGCCACCACGAGGACGAGCCCTCGTTTATCGCGTAATTTCCCTGAACGGGAGAGACTAGTATCATCCTGAGCCTCGGGACATTCTTTTAGTAAATATTAGTGTATCGGGTTTAAGTGTTAGTGTTAGTATTCGCCCACAGCCATGTGTAAACTGTAATTTCAGTGTTTTGTTTAATTCCTTAATTAGTGACTAGTGTACTTTCGTTGTAACTTATCATCTGGACTACCACTTCCCAACCACTAAAATCGGTCGTGTCATAATCGTCGTCGCCATCACTCTCAGGATAGCCTGCACCCCTCGATGTGGTAGTCTTCCGGAACACCGCCAGATGCTAATCAGTACGCCAATCGAGGGCCGTGAGAGCGGAGATGAAAAGGTAGACGATGATACGGCCAGTCACGTGAAGACATACTGTACAAGGTGAAGTATTGTATCGTGTGACGCAGCAATAAAACCAGTCACGTTTACGTGTGTTTTTCAATAGTTACGGCGTCCTGGGTGGCCAAAACAGCCCGGGGGGCCCTTTGTAGACGCGTCCCTGCCTGCAGCCATGAGGCAAAGAACCCCGCCCTCGAGACCAAAGTCTAGTTAACATAATTTAATTATAATAATTTCAGGACAGGCAGCGGGGACGGCATCAATTGTATGTTCAACTTTTCATACCTCACAAATTAAAAAAAAAAAATCCAAAGACTGTAAACAACACTGTGGACATAACTGTAAGTGCAATCTGTGTGTAGGTCTATCACATTGCTAGTAAGGTTTCCAATGAATTTGAATAACAATAGTTTTTAAATTTTTGTAAGGGTAATTCCGAGCAAAAGATAATCTCGAAACTCAACCGAGCCCCCTGGTACCTGGTTCCCAGGCCCCGGGATTTTGTAACTCACCCCCTATTCCTCTGTTTACCTTCTACAATCCTCAATGGCCCTGGAAACTAGCCATACAAATTTCATTGTAGCATGAAACCGATCCTTATAGATGGATATGTTTAGCTCAATTAAGGGAACTTGGAGAAGGAATTGCCTGTAGCAAGGATCGAGTCCAGCATTTTCTTCGGGTGATTTCGGGAAACCATGGAAAATCAAAGTCAGGAGGGATTAATATTTAACCATAAATTTTCAAGGTCACTTAAAGTCAGAGGAACATTATTGACGCGAAGTCGACATACCAATTTTGTGCCCAGCACATAGAGACGAAGAGGAGTGTGCTGCGCAAACCAGTGTCGCCCTTAGTGCCTCAGCATGTTTAGAGGGGAGTATACGTGATTTTTTTTGCAATTGTACCATGTGATGTTTCTGTGTTTATGGATTTCATGGATATCTTGGTTACAGTTACTGCCTTCCAACATATCCACAGCAGATTTTTTATTTATAAAGCTATATCCATCAAACATGATAAATAGCATATATAGCGATGCTACAAGATATAATCTATGCTCACTAACATAAAAAAAAAAGATGCATGCACTTGGTGATAGTTGCTCAGTTTGCAGTGTCAGCTTTGTTTCAGATCATCAAGTGTAATGTGCCCATTTCCTTAATTTTATTTTATGTTTTATTATTATTGTTTGAGATAGAAATTGATTTATGCTATGTTTTAAGTTATATGTAATATGTTAAATGTAACAATTCGAACCATGCAGTGCGGGGCCGAACGAAACTACATTGTCACTGGGTTACCTGTTGACCTGCATTCGGAGGTGGTGGGGCTACCCCGCCTAACGGTCCAAAGGGTTGATTGACCCAGTCTCTTTCTTCGGTTCTGGCCAATAAGGAATTAATATCAAAGGCCAATTCACTTTTAACTTTTAAAACTAATTCTTGAAGTAATTGACAAGTAATTGTAAAATATAATCAACTAAGATAATGTTAAAGTGCACCAATGTAAATTATGCAAAAATTCATAAAGATCTAAATAAAACTCTGCCCACAATCATGTAAATTGGCTATGAGTACGGGACCTAGAATAGTCCAGGAGCTCTGGTTGGTGGACCGGGAGAGGTCCGGGGGCACCGAACAGGCCTCCAGGAGAGACAATAAGGAGGGAGTCTGAATCAAGCTTCGAAGGCAGAAGGACATGTCCGACCTTCGAAGGGTCACGGCATAGTTCTAGTTTTAAGATTTCTGGGGCTGCAGCGTAAAAGTCGCCCCAGAATATTTTATCAGTTTCCGTAGGACATTTTATAATCAATTATTTAATGATACGCAAATTAGATGGAAACGAACATAGATTAAACCTGAGCCATGGCAGCCAAATTATGTAAGCGGCCATTTACAATACTACAATTATTATATTCGCTGAACCCCGCAACCACTCTCGTGTTCACCCAGTAGCAGCCGGAGCAAAAGACAACAAGCAGAGTTTGTCACAGGGCCGGTTACAATTATTACGAAGCTGCTAGCGACAAGGCCGGCCAACCAGCTGGTGCGCCCGTCTGTGAGAAGAGTGCCACGAAGGTAGCGCATATGTCTTCCCCTTCCCCTCCTCTTACAACTAAAAGGGCAAATTAACAATTGCTTTCCGGAAACCACACACCCCCTCTCACCCAGTGCCTTCCCATAGAGTCCGGGTGTCTCAGGAGGATTTGGGGAGTGCGGCGTTTGTCCTAAAATCGTTTGTCCTAAAGCGTTTATCCTAATTTCGTTTGTCCTAAAAATTAGGACAAACGACTTTAGGACAAACGACGTTAGGACAAACGACTTTAGGACAAACGACTTTAGGACAAACGAATTTTAGGACAAACGACGGAACAGCTTCAAAATATTTTTACTCTGAGTTTTAGGACAAACGACTTTAGGACAAACGACATTAGGACAAACGACTTTAGGACAAACGACTTTAGGACAAACGACTTTTAGGACAAACGACGGTTCCAGTATCGATAAATCCTTCTTCTCTGAGTTTTAGGACAAACGACTTTAGGACAAACGACATTAGGACAAACGACTTTAGGACAAACGACATTAGGATAAACGACTTTAGGACAAACGACATTAGGACAAACGACTTTAGGACAAACGACTTTAGGACAAACGACTTTTAGGACAAATGATTTTAGGACAAACAACATTATGAAAAACCAAGTTAGGACAAATGACTTTAGGACAAAAAACTTTGAGTCAAACTATTTTATTTAAAAACCACAGAGCATGTGAGAACTTACAGTAAAAGAAAACGTTTGAAAAAATAATGTTATATACTGGGGAAATACTTTACATTCTATGTAAAAAAAAATTCAGCGTTTACGATCGTTACAATTTTTAGACATCTAGGAATGGACTACTACTGTTTCAACGAGTTAAATCTGTTTTTTTTTATTTTGCCATCTTGGATCCGCCATATTTAAATAGAGCGCCCCACTCATTATGATGAAATTTTCGTCATGACCGCCATATTAAATTTTTCTGTTCCACTGGAGGCCACCATCTTGGATGCCGTCGACTTTGTTTCTGTTCTTTGTTCCTAGATAGCGCCAGCAACGCTCTTGATTTTTTTTTTGTTCTTCTGGAGGCCGCCATCTTGGATACCGTTGACTTTGTTTCTGCTGTTTGTTCCTAGAGAGCGCCAGCCTAGCTCTTTATTTTATTTTATTTTGTTCTTCTGGAGGCCACCATCTTGGATACCATTGACTTTGTTTCTGCTGTTTGTTCATAGAGAGCGCCAGCGTCGCTCTGATTCATCACATAAGGTCGATGTTACACCATAGCTATTATTGTCCTTATCGACATATTAAATTTAAATTTTTTAACAAAATACATTGGAAGTGCTGTGATTCGAACCATTGCAGCTCTGATCTCTAGGTTGGAAAGCATACGCCTTTAACCGCACGGCCATCGAGACATTTACCAAACTGAGAATAAAATAAGGTATATATAAAAATAACATGCATATTCGGACTTATAATTTTTTTGATTTGAAGTAATAATAGCACCACCTGTTCGAGACAGAACCACCATCATGTATTAAGACGTAACTGTAACAATTATCGTTACAGTCACAATCTTGAATATCCATAATAATTATTGTTTTGTTAGAAAATCGGGAAAAAATTTAAAAATCATTAAAAAATTAATCAATATAATTCAATAATAAAAACCTTAAAAAAAACACCGTTGCACTTTTCGTTACGGTCGCCATCTTGAAAATACATAATTTTAATGCTAGAGATTCGAGAAAAAAAAAATTACTTATTAGAATACTGATTAATTAGTTCGATTCCTGTACTTGATTCGAAACTATTAGAGCAAAAAAATAAAAACAGATCCTTCCTCCACAGAAGCCACCTACGGACTGATCTCCGCCACCAATAGCAAGGTATATATATCGTCAGCTGGTATGACGACATGTCCGCCATCTTGTCTTCATCCGCTGGAGACCACCATCTTGTTTTCGTCTGCTAGAGTGTGCTGATACCATGTTAGTATAATATTCTGTTCACCATAAATTTGTCCTCAACTGTTGGCATTGCACTTTGACCTTGACCTTGAAATTTGACCTTGAACCTTGAAATTTGATTTTACCTTAACGACCATCATGGATCCGCCATTTTCCGTTCAGTACATGCTACCAGGAGCTACCACCTGCTAGAGGTCATTGCCACCATCTTGTTTTCGTCTGCTGGAGGACACCATCTTGTGCGTGTATTCGTCTTATAGAGTACATTACCATCATACTTGTCTAAGTTTTACCCGCTAGAGTGCAGTTATCATTTATTATTACTGAAGTGCCTGCCATATTTAAATTTGGGCGCCATCTTGGAATCGTGTAATTATTTAGCTGGAAAATCTGGATAAAATTCCAAAATTCATCGAAAAATTCACTCTTAAAGTAATGATTGATTATATCCATTCCTGTTCTTGGTTCGATCCTTGGATGATGCAAAAAAATTATTTTATGTAAAAAATAATTATTATAATAAATTATTATCAAAGTCCTAAAAGAGACTTAAAATCATATATTACCATCATCCTTTAAACCATTACGACCGCCATTTTAGATATTTGTATTTATTGACTTATTAGTTCGGGAAAAATTCAAAAATTCACGGAAAGATCACACACTATTTTACATATTGAATCGAAACTTTCTTCGATATATGAACGAAGCTGAAAATAAATTTAATTTAAATACCAGAAAAAATGTCAGGTTCAAGAAATAAAACACCGCAAGTTCTTTTACAAACATAATATTTATCACATAATTTCTATCCTACTAAAGGATCACTTGCGAAAGCCAGCAATCTTATAAACATTTAGGCCTGCATAGACGAGAAACAACTAGTTCTTAGATCCAACAGCTCCAACTGCTCCAAATGCTCTAACAACTCCAACAGCTCCAGAGGCTCCAAATGCTCCAAATGCTCCAACAGCTCCAAATGCTACAAAGGCTCCAAATGCTACAAATGCTCCAACTGCTCCAACAGCTCCAAATGCTCCAAATGCTCTAACAGCTCAAAATGCTCTAAATGCTCCAAATGCTCCAACAGCTCCAAATGCTCCAAATGCTCCATCATCTACAAATGCTCCAAAGGCACTAAATGCTCGAACAGCTCCAAATGCTTTAAATGCTCCAACAGCTCCAATTACACCAACAGCTCCATATTCTCCAAATGCTCCAACTGATTTCAATTACTTTTTTTTTATATCGAACTTGACATGATTACATGCATGACTTTATTAGTATACATTTTGGATGTCAGTGGTGACTTTTTTACACCTTTTAGTTATAAATTTATTTAGAAATGAGCTTTCGAGAAATGATAAAATACATTTTTAAAAAATCTTAATTTTTCTTCAAGTTTATACACATGCAATTAATGGAAACCATTATTTTATGTAGCCAGCTTCCCTCAATTTTTTAAGTATGAAGGATATTTCTTTGATGCTCGAATAGTTTCCTGCACAAAGCGAACCATGTAGAAGTCTTAGCCTGTCAACCAATATGTTAGGATCTTCCCATGAGGTATAATCAATCTCTCAGCTACGTTCATCTTCCTTGTATGTTTATAATAAATATGATTATCCCACAGAGGATGCCGAGAAGATGTGGTCAGCAGCCGAGGTCAGAGTACTAAGTCCTGGCGATGACGGTCATAGCTACTAATTAAATCGGGTGGTCGGCCCTAGGAAAAAAGAGGGGGAAGGTTCGGCTCATGGCCGAAAACATGCGAAGGAGTCCGTGGCGGTCGTGACAAGAACACAGACATGCACACTCTCTACCGGCAAGTACAGAAGGCAACAAACAATCGTCTTCTACAGGCCGCGAGAAGAAACATAGTGCCTTATGGCGCTGCGACGCTGCTTTCTAGCGGCGTAAAGTGGAACTAATTGAGGCGGTGAGCTGACTTGCCACCAGGTGTCACGAGGGTGAGCTCTGTACGCTGGCGACCAGGCCCGCGGTTACTTTTTCTGCCACTAGATGTCGTGGGCGTCTCTGAAAGACCAGGGAGAAAGTCCTTGAAGCCCATCGTCTTGGCTAAGTTCACGTCAGGTCACTGCTCCCGACTTGATTTCTCAGAACTAAGGTGACGTGGAGTGAGAGGAAGGGGGGACAGAAATAGCCACTAAGGTGGGAACACAGGTCCACTGGAGACCCATTCGTGACGAGACTTGCTATTCTCAGCAGGCCTCTAAGAAGTAGCAGCTTGCAGCCCAGAAGCTGCTCTATGCAATTTTGGTCATGAAGAGAAATAAAATTACAAACTCGGGACGTGACTGCAGGCGAGAGAAATTTCAACTGGGCTGCCCACGTCCACATTTGACAGCAAAATATCAGATAGGCCCCCTGGGAAAGGGGTCTTCGGTCCACTGGCACAAAGTTTAAACACATGGCGTACACCGGCCTAACAAAGAGTAAATCACCCCCTTAACAACTAGATAAATTAAAAAAAATAAGATTTTCAAAATAAAATTTAAAATTATAGAAAAATTAAAAAAGGTGACGAAATGCATAATTTCCGGCACAAAATAAATTATCCTAATCAAGCTTGTGATAATCACTGGTTTGATGACGAAAGTGACCTTGTGGTTGGTGTTGAATCAGAAGACACCAGGGATAATCATATTTATTATAAACATACAAGGAAGATGAACGTAGCAGAGAGATTGATTATACCTCATGGGAAGATCCTAACATATTGGTTGACAGGCTAAAACTTCTACATGGCTCGCTTTGTGCAGGAATCTATTCGAGCATCAAAGAAATATTCTTCATACTTAAAGAACTGAGGGAAGCTGGCTACATAAAATAATGGTTTCCATTAATTGCATGTGTATAAACTTGAAGAAAAATTAAGATTTTTTAAAAATGTATTTTATCATTTCTCGAAAGCTCATTTCTAAATAAATTTATAACTAAAAGGTGTAAAAAAGTCACCACTGACATCCAAAATGTATACTAATAAAGTCATGCATTTAATCATGTCAAGTTCGATAAAAAAAAGTAATTGAAATCAGTTGGAGCATTTGGAGCTGTTGGTGTAATTGGAGCTGTTGGAGCATTTGAAGCATTTGGCAGCTGTTGGAGCATTTGGAGCATTTGGAGCTGTTGGAGCATTTGGAGCATTTGGAGCTGTTGGAGCATTTGGAGCATTTGGTGCATTTGGAGCCATTGTAGCATTTGGAGCTGTTGGAGCATTTGGAGCATTTGGAGCATTTGGAGCCTCTGGAGCTGTTGGAGCTGTTGGAGCATTTGGAGCAGTTGGAGCTGTTGGAGCTAAGAATTAGTCGTTTCACGTCTATGCAGGCCTAAATGTTTATAAGATTGCTGGCTTTCGCAAGTGATCCTTTAGTAGGATAGAAATTATGTGATAAATATTATGTTTGTAAAAGAACTTGCGGTGTTTTATTTCTTGAACCTGACATTTTTTCTGGTATTTAAATTAAATTTATTTTCAGCTTCGTTCATATATCGAAGAAAGTTTCGATTCAATATGTAAAATAGTGTGTGATCTTTCCGTGAATTTTTGAATTTTTCCCGAACTAATAAGTCAATAAATACAAATATCTAAAATGGCGGTCGTAATGGTTTAAAGGATGATGGTAATATATGATTTTAAGTCTCTTTTAGGACTTTGATAATAATTTATTATAATAATTATTTTTTACATAAAATAATTTTTTTGCATCATCCAAGGATCGAACCAAGAACAGGAATGGATATAATCAATCATTACTTTAAGAGTGAATTTTTCGATGAATTTTGGAATTTTATCCAGATTTTCCAGCTAAATAATTACACGATTCCAAGATGGCGCCCAAATTTAAATATGGCAGGCACTTCAGTAATAATAAATGATAACTGCACTCTAGCGGGTAAAACTTAGACAAGTATGATGGTAATGTACTCTATAAGACGAATACACGCACAAGATGGTGTCCTCCAGCAGACGAAAACAAGATGGTGGCAATGACCTCTAGCAGGTGGTAGCTCCTGGTAGCATGTACTGAACGGAAAATGGCGGATCCATGATGGTCGTTAAGGTAAAATCAAATTTCAAGGTTCAAGGTCAAATTTCAAGGTCAAGGTCAAAGTGCAATGCCAACAGTTGAGGACAAATTTATGGTGAACAGAATATTATACTAACATGGTATCAGCACACTCTAGCAGACGAAAACAAGATGGTGGTCTCCAGCGGATGAAGACAAGATGGCGGACATGTCGTCATACCAGCTGACGATATATATACCTTGCTATTGGTGGCGGAGATCAGTCCGTAGGTGGCTTCTGTGGAGGAAGGATCTGTTTTTATTTTTTTGCTCTAATAGTTTCGAATCAAGTACAGGAATCGAACTAATTAATCAGTATTCTAATAAGTAATTTTTTTTTTCTCGAATCTCTAGCATTAAAATTATGTATTTTCAAGATGGCGACCGTAACGAAAAGTGCAACGGTGTTTTTTTTTAAGGTTTTTATTATTGAATTATATTGATTAATTTTTTAATGATTTTTAAATTTTTTCCCGATTTTCTAACAAAACAATAATTATTATGGATATTCAAGATTGTGACTGTAACGATAATTGTTACAGTTACGTCTTAATACATGATGGTGGTTCTGTCTCGAACAGGTGGTGCTATTATTACTTCAAATCAAAAAAATTATAAGTCCGAATATGCATGTTATTTTTATATATACCTTATTTTATTCTCAGTTTGGTAAATGTCTCGATGGCCGTGCGGTTAAAGGCGTATGCTTTCCAACCTAGAGATCAGAGCTGCAATGGTTCGAATCACAGCACTTCCAATGTATTTTGTTAAAAAATTTAAATTTAATATGTCGATAAGGACAATAATAGCTATGGTGTAACATCGACCTTATGTGATGAATCAGAGCGACGCTGGCGCTCTCTATGAACAAACAGCAGAAACAAAGTCAATGGTATCCAAGATGGTGGCCTCCAGAAGAACAAAATAAAATAAAATAAAGAGCTAGGCTGGCGCTCTCTAGGAACAAACAGCAGAAACAAAGTCAACGGTATCCAAGATGGCGGCCTCCAGAAGAACAAAAAAAAATCAAGAGCGTTGCTGGCACTATCTAGGAACAAAGAACAGAAACAAAGTCGACGGCATCCAAGATGGTGGCCTCCAGTGGAACAGAAAAATTTAATATGGCGGTCATGACGAAAATTTCATCATAATGAGTGGGGCGCTCTATTTAAATATGGCGGATCCAAGATGGCAAAATAAAAAAAAACAGATTTAACTCGTTGAAACAGTAGTAGTCCATTCCTAGATGTCTAAAAATTGTAACGATCGTAAACGCTGAATTTTTTTTACATAGAATGTAAAGTATTTCCCCAGTATATAACATTATTTTTTCAAACGTTTTCTTTTACTGTAAGTTCTCACATGCTCTGTGGTTTTTAAATAAAATAGTTTGACTCAAAGTTTTTTGTCCTAAAGTCATTTGTCCTAACTTGGTTTTTCATAATGTTGTTTGTCCTAAAATCATTTGTCCTAAAAGTCGTTTGTCCTAAAGTCGTTTGTCCTAAAGTCGTTTGTCCTAATGTCGTTTGTCCTAAAGTCGTTTGTCCTAATGTCGTTTGTCCTAAAGTCGTTTATCCTAATGTCGTTTGTCCTAAAGTCGTTTGTCCTAATGTCGTTTGTCATAAAGTCGTTTGTCCTAAAACTCAGAGTAAGGATTTATCGATACTGGAACCGTCGTTTGTCCTAAAAGTCGTTTGTCCTAAAGTCGTTTGTCCTAAAGTCGTTTTTCCTAATGTCGTTTTCCTAAAGTCGTTTGTCCTAAAACTCAGAGTAAAAATATTTTGAAGCTGTTCCGTCGTTTGTCCTAAAATTCGTTTGTCCTAAAGTCGTTTGTCCTAAAGTCGTTTGTCCTAACGTCGTTTGTCCTAAAGTCGTTTGTCCTAATTTTTAGGACAAACGAAATTAGGATAAACGCTTTAGGACAAACGATTTTAGGACAAACGACGTGTACCCGAGGATTTGTCATGGCCCTAGAGCCCCGTCTCTTAAAGTGGTGTTACTAGGATGCCATTCTGCTCGCAGCTTACGTAGTGTGTTAAGTCAGAGGACTTTGACTACACGACACTTCGGAGTGCTATGTGACCTTTCCAAGGCGGGACTTGAGATGTTTAAAAAAAAACTGACCTGCGAGCTGCAGTGGAGTTAAGAGGGTCAGTGACCCCTTGGCGAGCGATAGCAGGCGACGAGAGAATTGGGGACGGTGTCGTGGCGCGGTGGACGAGTGAGTAGTGCGAAGAAGCGTGTTGGAACCGTGGTTTAGAGTACAAGACAAACGATAGAAAGAGCCACTGTCGAGCCGAGCTCTAATTATGAAAGTGTGATTAATTTGTGGACTATCATTTAGATTGTTGAAATGTAAGAAAAAAGGAAGTTTACACAGTAGTTGATAAATAAATTCTAATTAATTTAAGCTAGCCTTTCTGAACCTGTATTTCCCACTTGTAATAATATTAAATTTCATAGTTATTCTCACATTCTTGCACATTTGGATTTGAAAAAGACAAAGTTTTTTTTTTTATTTCTTTTGTTTGTAACAAATCTATGATATTTGGCAAGTTCGAATAATTTCCTAGAGTAATTTCATTAATAATAATTTGTTATTAAAAGGTCATGAAAAAATGTAGTTTTACGTTGCACAATGATAAGTAATGTACCTCATCTATTGCAGTGGACAAGTGTACGTACTGTACATAAGTATTTCAAATATTGGTGGGGTCACAATGTTTGAGCCCATGTGCATGGAGATGTATGGAAACTAGCTAGTGCAAAGTGTATATTGCACGGGAAAAACCCGAACTCTCCTGTGAGAGACCCTAGAGCTACATCTCACTCGCTATTTTGGTAATTTCATTTTACAGTCATTGTTATTGTTTACCGATTATTTCTAACAATTCGTCACAATAACTCTCTTGCATTTTTTGTTTAAGACAAACTTTCCCGAGTGTAACCTGATATAGTTGTAGAAAGTCACGCAAATTTTCATAATTATTATCACTTTGCTTGGTGTTTTACAGTTCGCAGATAATGTTTAGTAAATTTCCAGTGATAAAATTAGCATCCAAACAATAAAAGCGAGTTATTGTGATACAGTTACAGGAATAACATTTAACATTAAAACTGAGATTAACAACATGTCGTGTGGGCTATATTCGCGCAGTCGCATCTGGCTGATGTATCGGAGCTGATGGTGTAGATGCGGAAGTGGCACTTGATTGCTTCAGATGTTGATGGTGGAAACCGCGTGCAGCAGATCTGCCTGACAAGAGCTGGCAATATTTAATTTTCGGGGGCAGGCAGGTTAGACGGAAAGATGTCATGAACAATATTCGGCAATGAGAAGCGTGATGAGTACAAACCGTTACATAGCGCTAAAATAAAATTTTTCTAACAAACGTTTTATTTTTATATTTAGCACCATTTTGTTGTGTTTATTTTGCGTTAATTGATTTGAAATGGTAAATGAAATACCAGCAAATACAAAATAAAAATATGTAGCCAAGAAAGTAACATGTTTATGTATACTATTAATTTCTTGGTAAAATTGCTAAGAAATGTATAGAAATTTACATCGATACACTTTTCCATTAATCTTTATCTTGTATAGAACTCTCGAGGAAAGCCAAGCTAATAAAAATCTATAGCAATCTACCGAGCTGTTCTCTGTGTATTATGATGTGGAACAGAGGCATATGACAGGTGAATGTGGCCCGCTGCTGTAAAAAAAGTATCAGACAGCAAGGTCGAAAACAAGGTTAGGCAGATAAATCAGACACGCCTTATTTGGCAGGACTTATTAAATTCCAACTTCGTCTGCGTGATTCCAACTGAACTAAACATGACGTATCACTAGCCCGCCTCCTCTCTATCCACTCTCTCTCTCTCTCTCTCTCTCTCTCTTTTGCGCCTCCCCCCCCCCCCCCCTCCTCCCAGACTTTTGACTATCGTTTCCCGCTGCGCGCTGCAACCACCTGTTGTCAACGCTCTGCATCATCATCGCTTCTTCCCGGGAGGTCCTCCCTTCCCCCTCTCCAGAACACCCGTTACTTCCCCTACAACACCACGGCCACGACTTGCCCCCAGCAGCGAATAAACCTCTCTCTCTCTCTCTCTCTCTCTCTCTCCCCTTCTCTCTCGCTCTCCCGCCAGAACTACTACCAGACCCCCCAATGACTGTTACCAGTTTTTTTTATTCCGTCCAAGGAATAAAAAAAAGGCAAAGAGGAAGGATGAAAGACCGCGTGAGGGTTGGCGGTGGAGGGAGAGACAAAAGAAGGAAGGTCCCTTCCTCGGTCGCTGGCGCGGAATACGCGCCCAAAAGGGGGAGGAAAACAGGCGAGCATCGCGAGGTGAGGCGGGCTGGGCCGGGTGCTTCCAGAGGAGGTGAGGGCTCCTCTGGCTGGCGGTCGTTGCCGTCGGCGCGTTTGAAGATCTGGTCTGCGACGACGCCGGCGGGGCCTGGAGACTGCGCGCGGCGTGTCTCTTCCTCCAGGTAAGAGCATCGCGGACAAGCGAGTTGTTTGCGTCGCCGTCAGACAGGACGACAATGCCTTTCCTCCGCTCCTCCTCCTTCTTCATTTCTTCTTTATGCCTTGACGAGAAGCAGGCACGTCATTCGAAAGCAGGAGAGAAAATTTCCGTGAAAAAAATTAACGTCAAAATATTTTTGAACCAAAAAAAAAACTCAAATTAACGGTGCGGTTTTGCGTCTTACCTGACACACAGCTAGGAAAAACCTTTGCAGGTTAATCAGATTTATTAATGTTTTCCTTTGCCTCAAGTCACTGCTGGAAAACTAGTAAACACTCTTGCGTAAGATGCGGCTTTGAAAATAATTCCAAAAAGCGTTTGCACGACACTTACACGTGTTCGTGATTTCTTTAATGCTCGTTAAAGTTTATATACATTGAATGATCAAATGTCACTTGCGGAGTGCAATGATTTTAGGTTTATTTCATGACTGGGTTTTACCTAAAGAAAATTGCTACGGCAGTTGCTGCTGATGAATTGGCATGTGTGTAATGTAACTTGCATCATATTTGACAGTTCTCAATAATAGTTCCAGTGGAACTCATTCCCTGAATGTCACTGGCAGATCATCATATATTATTTGTTTATAACATTGGCAACTATATGAAGTTGTTTACAAACACTGTACACATGGTAATTACAAGACAGAGACATAGCACATTATGCTGCATGACGGAAGGTTCGAGGTCCGCCAGAGATAGAGCGCTTCTAAGGATGACGTAGGCACGTGCCTCATATAGCATTGTGACCCCAGCGTTCAGTCTCTTCGTCGGCAAGATTCCGCTATAATGGTGTATCTGTAAATGTTCTTATGTTACCGGTGTGTTCTAGGTACATTAAATATTCTAAACGGGGAAATGTTCAAATCTATAAATAATGAAGGAAACGCTGGGTCTAGAATTTTCAACACAAATTAAAGTTTTAAGAGGAACGAGGAAATTAAATTGATGAAACGTAAGCCGCTCTGAATGATATTTTAACAAGATAATATTTTTAAATCTGATTTTTTTTTTCACTAAATTGGCAGCCAAGTACATAATTATCTAATTTTTCTAAAATTGAATTGTTCAAGCTCTAATTGAAGTGTGGAGGTTAACGGAAGACTTAAATAAAATTTACATTACTGTGTGTGTTTTCTTATTTAAAATCAATGATTTTAAATAATATATTATTGCTATTATTGGTAATGAGTACATTATAACACACCCCACATATCTGATTGTTTTTAGAATTTAATATGCGTAAATAATACGGAGTCTCGATCAGAAATATGTTACGCGCGTTCATCGTGAGTTTTTACTCGCCTACAGCTACCTGTTTAGAATTACAGTCAATTTACTGGCCTTTTCAAAAAATAATGCTCCTCAAATAGATGGCAGTTTATTCGTTGTTACAGATAACTCTGTCTTCGTAGAAACTGCGCCAGAATTCGTCTTCCTATTTCTTGGTTCTGTAGTAAACGAGGTAGAAACTGTCTAGACAGGCACGTGGTAGGAAGCAGTATTTCCGGTGTACACGTTACAAGTTTTTGAATGTTTTCTCAAACTCCAACATGATTTCTGTGAGTCAAGCTAGACTCACAATGATCCGTCACGACCGTCCGTCACCCGTCCTTCTGTCATCCGTCCGTCCGTCAACAAGCCGAGCTATTTACAATGACACGCCGTCCGTCATATTGTTCCACTTGAATGCTGCCAACTAACTTAATTTTTGAAAAATTTATTTTGTGAAGGTTTACCAGTTTGACGATCATGTACACTAAGCACTCATCCGTTTTTCAACATGTTCTAGAATATTTATTGAAATATATTAACGTTCATTATTAATTACTTTTGTGTCTCAGATAAATTTTGTTTTAAATAGTAAACTTAAAACGTGTTCGTAGATACATTACGGAAGCAGATAAACAAATAAACAAACTAAAATACCTTTTAAAACCAAGACAATGCCTTTCAGACATTTTTGGTGTTAAATGTCATCCGTCCGTCGAAACTTAAAGCTTAGCATAATTTTGACGGACGGATGGGTGGCATTTTTTTTTTGGGTCATCTGATTGTTACGTGATTGATGGATGGACGGGCAACGGACGGATGAAACGGATCATTGTGTGTCCAGATTTAATTTTTGAAGCGAGGGAACTCAATACGAACATAACCGTATATATTTACGATTATCTCTGGATAACTTGTAAGCGATTATCTTCGTAAACTAAAGGTGAAATGTATAGCGAATCAGTGTTCTCACTCAATCGCCTGCGAAGACGCGTATTTTTCTGACGTGTGTGCCTAATTAGCGGACCTCAACCTCTGTACGGCCTCTTCTTCGTGTGAGGCCGCCTCAGTCTCACTGAATCTATGTCATGTGACTTGTCTCTAATCTGACAGGCTTATAAAGTAGTAAGAATGGTCTACGAATCCTTCTGCCACCGTTGTTCCGTCAACTGTGTTCGTAACAAACTTCGTGTGGTTGTTAAGTGTTCGTAAACAAACACCACGCGATGCTTTGCCAGGGAGGTTTGGGAACTGAGTACCGTTGGTTCTACTTTGGAGAGCTCTCAAATTTGAGAACATGTTACAGGACACTGACTATATGCTCCTCGGGGGTCGCGAAGATCCGGAGCAAAACAATCCGGGTCAAATTTCAACCTTTTCGATGCCAGACGAACACTTTTGAGACAATCGCCTAACCCAAATACGACAGTCTTTAGCCTGGTATTGATATTGAAAATATAATTTAGTATTACTACCTAGCCTATCTTCCTATTCAAACAAATATATTTTATACTAGCTGCAATTCCCGGCGTTGCCCGGGCTGAACACAGGGTGTAGTTAGTAATTGTCTTCTTAATATGAATGTCAAGTGTGAAAATTAATTTATATCACTTTCAGATCCCGACAGACGTTGTTCTGCCAGTTTATAGTTATTTACCTGGTCTGTATGTAATTTAGACCTTATAAAGCAATATAGAAAAAAGCTGAAAAATAAGAGATTACTAATATTGAAAAGATTCCATTATCTAGCTAATGCTCGGTCTGCATTGCAATGCCTCATTCAGTTTTGTTTTGTAATATGTTTGAAGTAGTTCCACATATAAAAATTATCTATCCATCTCTCTACATATATTTATCTCGATCTACATCTATATACATCTATGTATCTCTCTATCTCTATTTATCTCTTTATATCTACATATCTTCTATATATAAGTCTCTATATAGCTCTATACATCTATAGGTATATCTCTGAATCTAACCCATTTCATTCTCTATACCTCGCTCTATCTCAACTTATCTCTCCGTCTCTATCTCACTCTATATATATCACTCTATCTCTGTCTCTCTTTTATATTTAAATAAATTGTGTCATGTGTGCGCACTTATACAACAAAAACAGACGAAGTGCCGCTATACAAAATGAAATAAACACATTTTTTGACACGATTCGTGCTCCAACTATTGAAAAATAGGGGTCGTTACCACAACGCCGAAATACCACAACGCCGAACGTACAATAACGCCGAATACCATAACGCCGAATTCCAAATTGACCACAACGCCGACGACCCGAAAACTGCTGTGTACCACAACGCCGAATGACCACAACGCCGAATGACCATAACGCCGAAAAATGTTGCTGCGGGAGTGCCAAATGAGCAAACTGAAAACAACTAAATTAATTTATGTGTGTTTCTCAAAAGTACCTTAACGCCGAAATACCACAACGCCGAATGCCATAACGCCGAATCGGTAATTGACAATAACGCAGAATTCAATGTTGACGATAACGCCGAAATCCAAATTGACCATAACGCCGAATCCATACTTGACCACAACGCCGAATCCGTATTTGACCACAGCGCCGAATCCCTAGCGTGTTGCCTACCAGCCAGGAACCTAAACGCAGTATTTGGAAACTTATTTTCTTTATAACGAAAGCAGCAAAGTTTAGAATCTTATCTGTAGTTGTAAAGTGGCACAATTAATTAAAGTAAGTTATAATTGTCAGTTATTATATGAATTGTTAGCGATGATTAGTAGCCCCGGATACTTGGTGAACGGAATAGTTATTTATAAAATCATTCCTCTCGAGCTGTCTCCTCAGTTAATGCTTCGTTATCATTTCATGATAGCATTTAAACTCACTTCCATGTATCATTATTAACCCGCATGCCTAAGTTTCATTGTGCACTGTGGAGGTACATATAACTGAAGTAGCTATTCAAATGCTTGGAAAACATTTAAGTCTTGCAAGATGACTACATAACATAATTATGCATTGTATTAAGGTGGTTTGGACGCAATAAAAGTTGTAGTTTTATATTTGTACCAAACAATGTCCAACTTTTAAACATTGATTCCGGTTTTCAATGGTTTCCCGAAAGGATAATGCTGAAATGGCGCGGTTGAGATATTCGAGCGTTTTTAGGGTCTTGAAAATTACATTTCATAAATTCCTTACATATCGCAGGGGTTTGTGAATTTCTTCATGTTAAGAATAAATCTTGTTCTAGCCGCAAATGCGTTCTTAAATGCGATATAAATGTGTTTAACAAAAAAAAAAGCATAGTACACCTAATATTTTTCTAACATGTTACATAATTCATTTTCAAGGTAGGCCGTTCACGGTAAAGTGGACACTTTGAAAATCACTACTATTTGAATACCAACCAATATTATATTTCGTGGAGGTTTCGGACATATAATTTTTGTTGGGTTAGGATTCCTGCGTAGAACTGTTTCACAGCGGAAAGTTTTAACATATTTATGTTGAAAACTTTCCGCTGTGAAACAGTTCTACGCAGGAATCCTAAATATTGCGCAACGATTTAAAGTGGCCGCCTGATAGCGGGTATGTTTTTAATGTTCGAGGTGTGGGAAGGGCGGGAGAGCTAAGAGCGATACAGACACGCGCATCAAGGTCCTAACGCCTATATCCGCCAGGCGGTCTTCTGACATGCAGCAACATTGTCGAAGACTCCCCTCTAAGGCAATTTCAGTGGGGATCCTATCATTTTATGACGAAATATTAAATATGAAGGTTTTTTGCACGTTCCTAAACCATTTTCAAGTCAGTGAAACTTCATTTTCAAACCTAAAATTGACGGTGAAAATAACCATTTTAGCCATTTTCAGCTTCCAAAAGAGGTTATTTATATAGAGGATTGTATAAGCTGGCATCAATGGTCTAGGAACATGTGTAACATATGTTAAGTGGTATTGGTAGCAAGTGCCGAGCACACACGCGGTACACTTGTGTGATACGTGAAGTGCTGAAGCTCTGCACAGTATATAGTATAATCTAAACGACCACCTTAAATAACTTCACGTAACTGGATATAATAACCCAAAGATATCACATGAATACCAGAAGAACCTCGTATTTTACAAAAAAAATTCGAAAACTCAGCAATTATAAAAAAAAAGAAGAAACTATTTCGTTATGGGTATATTTCAGCATATTGCCTATCGCATGTAATTTCATTCTGAATAATTTAATATTGGTTTTTACTTATTGTATGCTCGTGTAACATGCATATTTTGTCTTTAACAAGCTGTTTTGAGAAAAATATGCAAACTATGCTTACAACTAATGTATACAGAATTAACGATATTTATAATAAACATCAAACTGTGAATATTTCACACTTGAACGCCTTTAAGGGGCCCGCCTATTGCAACGCCCTTAAGTTCATTTGTATCCAGCTAGTACATTTTCTGAAATAGCACCCTAAACACCCCAGTTTTGGCTATTTAGACGCGACCTAAAAGGTGTTTATATTGCGCATGTTTTCTTGAAAGAAGTGTGTGTTTTTTTTTCGTAGATAAACAGCATAAAGATACTTTACTAAATCTGTAAAAAATTATTCTGACATGCTACAATGCAGTTTAGGCACATGTAGGCGAGCTCCTTAGGGAAATGCCAGTTAGTTTTACAGTGGTTATAATTTTTTTAAATATAAATATAGTAGGCTTATTGGTATTAAAGAATCTCTTCATTATTTCGACAGTATTATACAATTATGTATAGCCTATTTACATTATTTTATAGCAATGAATCAAATAGTTTTTAAATTTATGCACCTAAAGTATTGTAAATATTGTTATGAAAATAGCCTAAAATGGTATAATACTTTTTTTTTGCAGACAAGTGGTGCACTATTTGCAAAAAGCGTACATTTTAAAAAATACTTTATGTGTAAATTACGAACTACAAACTACTACACTTATTGAGACAAATGTTTAAGACGCTCGTCCACTTACAGGTGACTTGTGTGAATGAGAGACTAAATCGATATACCGCCCTTATCCTCGGTGCCTCCAACTCTGAGTCGCCCTTCACGCACAAGCAATTGAACGAGCATGCAGCGTTTTCATTGTGCAGCGTGTACCTACGGGACTTTAAGCGGTAACCCTATCATTTTTGTTATAACTACGTAAGTCTGGATCGAATAATATACCTATTAGTAACTGCAAGAGTGGAGGTTAGCTACAGCATTAGCCTCCCACCTAGGCGATCCGGGTCCAATTTACTTCCAGATTTTCAACGAAAGTTCGCAAATTTTTCGGGATCTCGTGTTTCTCCTGCCCATCATTCCCGGCACTACTTCATATCTAATTTATTTCCTCAAATCAACTCTAAGGAGCTGACATTTCAAAAGGCCGCCTCGTCTTCTCGAAACCCTTGTAAAAACGTCGCATTTTCGAAATAAAAAACCTTCAACTTGACCTTGAATTGTAAAAAAAAAATTATTCTTTCAAAAATATATTTCATTTCGATCAATGTTCCATTTGCCCTATAAAAAATAATAAAGTGTTATGTTTTAACTAGGGGAAAAATCAGTACTGATATTGAATGTGCAAAAAGATAAACATGTTGGCTGTATGTTTAGCTTCACAGTTGCAAGAGAGTGCGCTTATCTTACGAATACAGCATTTCAATGCCTGGCAGGTAGGCAAAAAGTTATGGTTTCGGCGTTATGGTCATATTAGAATTTCGGCGTTATGGTCATATAATGGTTTCGGCGTTATGGTCATATTGTAGATTCGTTGTTGTGGCATTCGGCGTTATGGTATTTCGGCGTTGTTGTACATTTGAATTCTCTTTCAGTATATTTAGTGACTTTCTTCTGAGTTTGTTTTTGTGGCAGTACTGCAATGACATTTTTCGGCGTTAATGTATTTCGGCGTTGTGGTCATTCGGCGTTGTGGTACACGGCAGTTTTCGGGTCGTCGGCGTTGTGGTCAATTTGGAATTCGGCGTTATGGTATTCGGCGTTATTGTACGTTCGGCGTTGTGGTATTTCGGCGTTGTGGTGCGTCCCCGAAAAATAGTTATACCGTCTCAGTAACCTTCATGGGCATGCGCATAACAAATCACCAAAATTTCATCGCAATCGGATGAATGGTATAGGAACGCATACGGAACAAACAAACGAAAATTAAAGACATGACAAACGCATCAAACGATGGTGCGTTTAAAATTCAAGGCAACTCTATCTATTGACGAAGTTAGTGCTTTTATTTTGCTAGCCGCTGCGATCTCCACTAAGCGGACTGGTCTCACCAAGGAGAAAAATATTAATTTGCCAGACCTTACTATGTGTATGATCGTGTGTCAGACATAGAGAAATGACACTCACTATTTGTATGTCTATGACCTATTTTTTTTCTGTTATAAAATTAAGTTATCACTTTTTCACTCCCTTAGCGATTGAATTTCATATTAATATGGGGTCTAGGGGTTAATACAGGTTATAAGCTAGCTGTAGGCCAAATTTCATTCAAATCAATTCAGTAGTTTTTACGTGAAAAAGTAACAAACATCCATCCATGCTTACAAACTTTCGCTTTTATAATATTAGTAGGATGATTCGTGCCCCGGAAATAATGCATGGAAATGCATATTTTCCTTGGGTAACGTCTTAAGTAAAAAGTTAGGTATTGACGTCTGTCCGTGGGGCGGTTCGATCACTCTCCTCCCACTAACGTGATCAGAGTTCGATTCCCGGTGGAAGTAGAACACGGATTTTTCGCACAAGTGTGAAATGTGGCGGACGTTGCCGTGTGGTGTGTGGGTTTTGTTTCAGTCAGTCCTCCATTAGCACCTTCTCTCTCTTTCTCTCGTTTTATCTTTCTCTCTTTCTCTTTTACTCTTTCTCCCATTTCTCTCTTTCTCTCTCTAATGACCTCGATTTTCATTTGTTGCCTTGTAAACAATAAATATAGCTGAAGTTTTTCCTCACAACCAGTGGTAGATACAGGAATTTTTTTTAGAAGGGGATTTGAATTTTATTAAAAAGAAACTTACGACAACAACAAGGGGTTTGAACAGTTATGTTATCATTCTCAACATTCATCACTGCCTTTGTGGTTTGTTATTTCAATTATTGTAGCAGCTCACCTTACCTTCACAGAGATATTACTTAATTTTTCGTAACTAAAAGGGGGAGGGGGGAGGATGCCACCGGCCTATGCTCACAACTCCTGCTTGAGAGGAAGAGCGTCGAGCATCAGTCGAACACTCGACGGTCCGCCAGCTCGCGACACCAAACATCGACAGACTGACTGATGAGTGTTTGATAACTCCGCTTATTTCCGCTACCAGAGCTCTTGCCGAAATACCCCACCTCTCCACAGAGATTTCCCTGCCGCACTTTGGCCAACCAACCAGGGTTGGACATTCCTGACACGCCCCGCCCACCACTGATCGAACTGCCAATAACTGACAGAAATTTTTCCTTATTTAATTCAACATGAATTTGGCACTTAACAGTTGTTTCATCTTAGAATTATATAATTAGTTAAACGTGTGATAACGCTCGTCCGTTACTAATTACTTCATTAACTCTAAGCCTATTATTATAATTGGCAGTCTTTTTACAGCAAGTGTTGACGACCTCCAGCAAAGGCAGCTATGGTCGGCTTCTCCGGACAACATTCATCCCCCACGGGCGGCTTTCCGCTGGTCCAAACACGACCCCATGCACGATTATGGACAGGGGGCTGACACTAGATAGGGCCTACGATGCGCTTATTGTACACTAACAATTCGTCTGTATTCACATCTAGAGCTAAATAATGACAAATTTATTATTGTGACTAGTGGATAAAATGTAATTTTACTTTCTTAATTTGATATTTTTGTCTCGTAGGTACAAAATTTTAGTGTTAAGGAAACCATTTTATAATTTTTTTTTAAATAAAGGTGCGAATCAACAAAGGAGCTTTTCTTTTTTTTAAAAAAAGCGCTAGTAGCAAGATAGTTGTGTTTTGCACATGCCTTTCTGATGATTTAAATTAATAAATAGAATGCATAGGTAACTATTAAATAAAGTGTAGCTCCTCAAATGTAAAGGAACCTGGAATTCTCGGTAAATGTTTGTGTTTAAATACCAAAATTTATGTTAAATATTTGTGTGGACATGTGTGTTTGAATGTAACAAACGACTCTTTGACGGCACTAATTATGTATTCTTATTTGCGTATTTGCGGTATTTATAGCTACCTCTTTAATTAAAGCCAACTTGTGTATCTTGAATAGATGGGCATTTATGTAAGTAAATATGATTTTAGAAGCTAAAGATGGTTATGAATTGCGAAACAACTAGGTTAACCTAACATTATTTTAGACCATCAAAGAACACCGATTTTTAGTCTCTAAGATCTTATGAAGATCCTTAATTTTTTTGTCATGAATATCAAGACACGGAAATACAAATTAGACGGTATTCTATTAAAACGTATGAATGTATTAAAGAGCCCTAGATATTGAACCCTGTGGAGTTCTAAAGAAAAATTAAAAAAAAAAAAAAAAAACTAGTTCGTGACATTGTTCGGGACAAAACTATTTTTTTTTGTTTTATGCCGTGTGGTTGGTAGCGTCTGAATTGTTTCTGGCCGAATTCAGAGGGGGGGAAATAAGGGAAGATGTTTAACCTGGGAGCGGTATCTCGGTTACTTGTGTGGTCCTTGGTTCCGGAGGTCGCCGGAGCTTCTAGCCACACTGTCGCCGCGGAGCTGACTGTGCGCGAGACACGCTTGAGGCTTTGAATATATATACTGTATAGAAGTCGCCAGCCCAGGTTAAAATTTATAATACGGTTTTGAGGTAGTTGGTTAATTCACCGCCGCAATCGCCACCATCTCTAGGGCATCGACTTGTGGTGGTCCCTAGGAGACAAGTGTCGAACTCTTCAAACACCCTTTCCCCCTCCCGTTGAACGACCTAGAGCTGCAGTGAATGATGGATCAGGGGTGCGGGGAATGACAGCGGGCGACAGAGCTGCGCTCTAACGTGTAAATAACAACTAAGACGATACAGGGCGTTACGGCAGCGCACTGCAGCGGTGAAGTTCCCAAGCTGCTCATCATACGCTTCTGATAAACGTAGAGTAAATCCTATCCACTCGCGACTTCTATACAGTATATATATTCAAAGCTCGAGGCCTGGGCTGGAGTTCATTTGTGTGACCGCGGGGAAATTAGGATAAAGGCGTAATGCAAGTCCTTGAGTGCGTTCAAAAACATTACCGGGTGTTACATGCCTATTTTTTCTTCTTCTGAAAACACGTGTTCTAGCCATTTTCACTCTTTAAAAATGAAAGTTTAAAACGAAATACGGAAAGCGAACCATCCATCCACCCATCAGCGCATTCGTAAATGCGTACGGATATCTTGAATGGTTTTAAAATCGCTCTGAAGCTCGGCACACCGTATATGTGCCCGGGTAGTCCATACTGGTTGTATTAGTATAAATTATGTTTTTAGTGTTTTTAATTGAAGGCTTTTCCTGCATATGTAAATGTACAGGATAGCCAGCCAGCTTGTATTTGTTGTTGATTGGTAACAAATTGCCTCACCAGATACCTACATGCTAAACGGTATTTACGAACTCTGAAAGATAACGCAAATTATCACTCAATAATTATCTGCTGAGGAAATCTGAAGCGAAACCTAAAATGCAAATCGACTATTGCAATAAATTTTCAGGAAATTCCCTTAAATAATAGTACTCACGAGAAAATGAACTAACTTACATGGCTTGTTGATAATTTTTTTTCCTTTCTAAAACTGTAGATTTTTATGAACAATTATTTCCGAAAATAAGATTATAGATCAGGCGTTTACCGTGGACTGACCACTGCGCTTGTAATAACCAGACGAATATTTTAATGATTAGCCTGACTTCATACTTTTAAAATGAGCATGAAACATGTTACCATATCTGACGTCAAAATTTGTTAAAAACCACAAGATGTAATGCATGCATTGTGAAACATCCGTGGGGACTGGTCTCTAAACAAATAAATAAAAAAATTAAAAAAAAAACCGTCTGCTCAGCTCCCCCGCCGCTCTGGCTACGGCACGAGCTGATTGGCCGACTGCCGGAGGGGGCCGCACGTATCAGCTGTGACCCCTCGCCGGCAGGACTGTGGACCCGGGGCAACTGGGAGGACGCTCGTTGGTCGACGGGCGAGATCAACTCTGGCGCGCTCCGACTCACTTGTTTTTCATGTGTGGACATCTTAGCTCTCGGCATGAGGCAATTGGTAGGAGTCATTTCGTGAAAAATGGTACGGAAGTCGATGAACGGAAATGTATCCCAAAGATGGTGGACCCACGTGTGACAACGTAAACCCGTATATAGTTACTTTCGTAAACATTAGGGGACATACCAAACGAATTGGTATGTCAAATGAAGCTTTGTGATTGTGAAACTACCCGGAATATATTTGTTAAACTAAAATAGTCATAGTAAAAAGTAACCACTAGTTACTGACATTGCACTGATTATAATAGACTACTACATATTCTCCTTGTAAATTCCCAAGATGCTTACTAGCACAGCGGTAGAGCGCGCGCTTTGTAACCTTTAAGGGGCGTGATTCTAATCTCTTCACCGCATTTATTTATTTTGTTTGATAACATAATAATATAATACTCATTTTAAATCACTTTAATAATGTTGAGGTTTATTTGTAGGAAATATACAAACATATACTTAGTGTTATAATATATGTTTTAAAATGTTTTAATATATGTTTTAATATTTTAGTAATGCCATATAAGTATGACATCTAACGTGTGGATGGGCAGTAATTTAATAAAATTCCTTGAAAATCAGGTCGGTTGTTATCAGAGCCATTTCTAATAGTTTAAAAATTTCCTGCTGCTAATTGCGTCTGCGTTTGATGGTGGCAAGCAACGTTTACGATTCAGCCAGCCAATTATAGAGGCGGGCGCCGTAAGAATGTGTGTGATTCGCATCCAGAAATTTTGGTATTTGAAAAGCGACTATTTTATTTTATCAGTTTATTTATTACACGATTTCAGATGTTTTTGAACATAACCAGTAATGGAGTTTGTCCAACAAAAAGTCTTAAATCAATGAAACCATCTTAAAATACCTCAAAAGTCCACGAAAAAACTGAAAACTTTCCTTTTCGTTTTGTGGAAATTTAAATCCACCTGCGTTTTTATAGAATACATTGGGACATTTTTCCTCAAAGTAAGAATTTTTCCCTCGAAAATGTAGAATTTTTAGTTATTTTAGGGAACTTTCTGTTTTAGGGAATTTTGAGGACTTTCGAAAGTCAAGGTCACTATGATGGTGACCCCGGGCTTCGGTCATTGACCCGCACAACGCACCACAGCTTGAAACATGTTCCAGAACCGGCATATGCACACTACTTCAATGTCCACTTTCGATGTCTTCAATCATAAACATAAGTAAAGGGGTGCCTTTATCTACGTGTTTATGTCCATGCAAGTACCTCGATGTCCAAAGCAAGGGCGCAAACTTGTAGGAAACGCGGTCGGGAAGAGAGGTTGCATCAGAAGCGGCGACCCATGTGGTTTGCGCGCGGGGATACCGATACAAGTCATCTCACTTTGCGGTAAAAAACGAGAAAAAATTACAGCATTCAAAAAGTTTTCTTTAAAATATAGTTTTAACTTTATTGTCACGTTTATCATACTGGTTTCACAGTTAAGATTGCCACCGCAGTGAGAGGTTATTTGATTGTGGAAACTACGTCCATGCCCAAGGCATATTCTGCAATTGAAAGTAACTGCCCTTAAGACTTGCCGACTTGCCGACTCAGACAGGCGCCACACAGTGACACTGCTCGGGTGGCCTGTCGGCCGGTGCCTGACTCCGAGAGTCGAACACAGGACCCTCGGTATTACGGCAACCCAAGTGGCGCTACGCCCCCTGCGATCGGGACTCGTGGCTAAACAGACCGAGGGTGAATTTCGGAAAGGGAGGTTCACCCCGTAGAGAGAGTTGTTGGAGTAGATACTTAAAGCTCGGACTCACACGCCATTTTGAGTTTTTTTTCTCATCATTGATATTATTTAAGGTCTACAACTGAAATTTTAACACCTCCCTTGTATGTGTTACTCTCTCACAAATATTTTTAACACATGCAAGTTGTAGTAAGTCACGCAAGTTATCGTAACTTTTATACTCATTATTATCAGTTGAAAATATTTGTTACAGTACAACTAATGCAACTGAAACATCGTAATAAAATTGTATAAATATACCTTAAATAATAGTAATTATGATAAAAAATCATTGCATGTAAAACCAAGCCTTAATGGATGAATTGTTTGACGTCACGCGGTTATGTCAGGGAGGGGTAACGCGGAGCCAGATTATTTTTTCGATAATAATGCACCTCATTAAACAGTTTAAAATCACTAACGCATGGCGTAATTTATGGCCGCTGAATATGCAGAATTAGAGAGTAGCCTTCTCTGTAAACACGTAAATATTACAACATAATCATAAGCAGGGGCAGTGTAAGTATCTACTTTTCAGAAGTGGTAATTTGTACAAAAGAATATCAGGTTTTGCAAAAGCACACAAGAGTCTTCAGATATGTAACCTAAAAATGTGTTTTCAAGCCTCGGTTTTTTTTTCCTACTGGCCCCCAGAAACAGGCCTATCCAAAATATATTCTTCTTCTCCCCCTTCTTTTTCCCCAGAAACCCTGGCTACGCCCATGCACAGAGGCTTGTGAATTGACGGGACCTGCGTATTATATTGGACTCCAAACCACTTAGGCACAGACTCGGCGGTGGTGAAGTTTAGTGACACTAGTTGTAAATAATTTTTTTTATTAAACTAGTGCTTATTTAATGTTTTTTATGAACTAATGGAAAATATTTATATAAGTTCTAGTTTATACTAAAAGAATGAATGATACCATGCGGTATACAATTTACGAAAAACCGTTCGTATGTAGCCTCCGTCTTAAAACTCTTTATTTTTAGTGTAGAATTTAAAAATAAGTAAAAAAAATAATAGGTTTCCACAAACACTGACAAGCTCGGATTTCTATGGTTTTGAAAAAAAAAACTTACTATAATTGATTCAATGAATGATATTCTAAAAATAAAGAAATTTAAGACGAAAGTTACATACCAACGGTTAATCGAAAACTGTATACCAGATTATATGATTTACGTATACGCTAGGACTTACATAAATATTTGCCTTTAAGTTCACAAAACCCATTAAATAAGTACGTTTTTAGTAATAAATAAATACATTTTATAAACAATCAATAATGGTTGTACTATGAATTTATTAACAACCATGCGCATAAACACAAAATACTGAGACGCAGCCCCCCGAGGAACCCCCAGTAGCGCGCGGAGGCAGTTCCAGGGGTGCTCGCCCGCCGGAGGGGGAGGGGGTGTGGACCTAACCCTCCGCACTTGGGAAACAAACATGAGGAACATCATTGAAGGCAGCGTGTTATTTCGGATGATGCCAGGTGAACTGTTACAAAACCTGCAATTTCAAGCCGCATCGCATACGACTACTTCTGTATGCCTATACGTTAGTGTGTAAATGTCAGTAGTGATGTAAATTTTTTGAATACACGTGTTCATATATATATTTTATATTCTATTTCAAATCATCCCTCCACCCCCCTCCATCCCTGTATCCGCTACTGCATGGGACCACCTTCTTTAGATCACGACCTCGATACGCCAATATAATTCTCAAAAATCAGATAAACAGTAAACAACTACATTTAGGTTTGTTTACAAATGTTATGTCATCAGTCAAGTACCTTTGATAAAATTACTAAACGTAAAGTTGTAGATTTAAATCACTGTACTTGGACCTGCTCGTTCAAGCGTTCTTTGAATGGTTTTTGCAATGGGGAAGATTGGGTTTGGTTAAAAAATTTTTCGTGGACGTACATATTCCTATGGCTATAATATTATTTTTAAAATACTCGTTCAAATTCTGATACAAAAAAATGGTACAAGATTTCATACCCTCGAAAATGCGTCTCCGTCCGTAATCCATCCATCGATCACGTAACCTGCCGTCAATCAGAAAAATTTTATCCGTCCGCCGTCGCACTTCTGTCCATCAACGCCACGCATCCAGCCACGCGATTTACAACATGACTTCATACGTCCGTCAGAATATTTTTCCAAAGAGGTTCTGCGAAAAATGCATGTATGTAGTTTGCTATTCATGTCATGTTCCTGTATGTATTGTATTAGCATACACTAAAAACGGACTGACTGATATAATATTTCGGGCCATCAGATTGGCTGCAGGTTACGTGATTGACGGCCGGATGAAGGACAGATGTGACGGGCTATTGTAATTTCAGCTTCATACTTTTGCAGGAAGGACGGATGGATTATATTTATGGTTTAGTTCCACCAGTTAATTGTTTGCAAAAATTCAGACCTGTGGAGTTAGTAATTTGTTCGTGGAGTTGTTTTGCATAATAACATTACGTTAGTTAAAACTCAACGTCTAAACAATACAATCATAACTGAATTTTTCCTAAGATATGCAATATGTACAGGAACACGACATAATTATAGCTAGCAACATTGATATGGTTACGATTTATAATGTGGGGAGAACTGGGTTCGTAAGGGATATCCCAATTAGGTTTTATTACAATGTTATTGATTACTAATATTTACATTAATAATAAATAATTGTACTTAAAAATGTCCGATCGTAAAACAGTGGCACTTAAAAATTTGTATTCCCAAATAACTCAATGTCTGTCAAGTTCCACAGTTCGCTCTCCTCACTGGAGCTATACTCAACAGTGGTTCGCCCCTTACCTCGCGCCTGTCCACACAGACGAAATCGCGCGTGCTTTTTTCGAACCGACGAGAGCGGCCGTGACGAGTAGTGTCATCCCGAGCCGAACCCGACGCCCGAAACATAAAGAATAACGTCGCTTGTTCACGCGGCGGCCCGCGGAATCCCCCAAGGCCGCTCAGCGATAGATAACAGCGCCGAAGCAGGACGATGAACCGGGAGCGGAAGGAGGAGGGGGTAGCAACAACCCTTGTAACCCGGCCAGGCACGCGTGGCATGCCTTACGTCTGTTGGACGGCGCGTGACGTCTGTGGCCGTGCGGGGCCGCCAGCCAGCTCAGAACCTGGCGAGCGTCGCGGTCCTGTCTGCGTTCGTAACAATACAAATGTTTGAGAGAAAAAGTTGAGTGTTGGCAGAACTTATTTGAGAAAATATTTTGACGGACTGATGAAGTCAATTGGTTAATCGCTTGGCTAGGTGCGTGGCGTTGACGCATGAAAGAGTATCGGACCCACGGATGTCGGACGGAGGCGGCATTGTGATAGTGGCTTTAGTCAGTAGAGTACTAGGCTTACTAGTGTTTAAAATGTCTATTGTATTGGTGGATTAGATGAACGATAATGAAATTTCAGTTCTCTAAACTATGTATGGAAAATAATGTTGTTTCCTCTCAAAAACCTGTTTTTTTTTTTTTTTTTTTTTTTTTTTTTTTTTTTTTTTTATTACTTGAAAGGCGTACACGATCCTTGGGGAGAACTTAACACCATACATCGAGTGTAAGTTCTCAACCAGCACATATATGAATAAGAATGATATTTTCTGGTTGGTCTGGAGCATTTTCATCAGAGTAAAAAAAAAAAAAAAAAAAAAAGTAAGCGAGTCTTTCAGTACTCGTCATAACATTTATACCTCGTTAAAGAGCAAATTCTTTTTTTCTCATGTTGAAAAAAACACTTATAATACGGAACTTGGACAAGCAATTTAACGTATAATTCTATAATTCTTTCAAATAATGCCTAGCGTGATAAATATATACGCGAATTGTGTTTTCAACTACATTTCTGGACGGGAATCACACGTAGTTTCCGCAAACACACGCCCCCCCCCCCCCCTCCCCCACCGGCTCGCCTAGAATTCGCTGCCTAAGCAGCTACGTCTACTATTGAATAATCCGATTTGCAGACCGAAATCTTAAATTATATAATGAAATGGCTGCGATAAAAGCGAAAAAGACTTGAAAAAAATACTAAACACCGTCGTTGGACCTGACTGGCAACCGCGAATTTTACTACAATTCTACCAAACTGGTTTAAATTCATTAAAAATTTAATGCTTATAATGTTTCCCTTTGTCACTGAGAACGTTGCTTGGCGCCATACGCCACAGATGGCAGCACCGTCACGAAATTACTCCCTTCAAATGCCGTATATCGAGAGCTGAGATGTTACACATAACAACACGCAGGGCTGATGTATTCTGCTAGCGAAACCCTTTTGTTCGAGGAAGTTTTCCCGCTGTGGGGGGCACGGCGCCACCCACGTCGCCGCATCGTCTCGGCCAGTCACCAGGTAGCGGAGCACGCTTGTGGGGTTGGGGGGGGGGGGTGATGGTACAGAGGTAGGGTGGTGGGGGGAAGGCAGTGGAGGAGGAATTTCGTTCTGAAACATTATTAATCACGGGGAAATATGTACATATGGCAGATGGAACAAGAAGCATTTCGCTCACAGGTTAAACATAATTCCTAAAAAAAATTTCTCTCAAGTAGGTCACTAATGATTCTGACACTACCAACCACACAGCATAAAACCAAATAAATTTAGCTTCATCCCGCACGGTATCAGGATCTAGTTTAGTTACACATTACTCGGGCTCAGGATCTACGTAGGGCCAAATAATATATTTGTACTATTATTAAAATATTGTGTAGTTTATTCTTTCGTGGTTTGATATTCATGAAAAATAATTAAAGGCACGCATAAGGTTTTATTAAGATACCAAGAGTTATGTTCGATAATGATGTTAAAGTAAGTATGTCATGTTAACCTATAACCATCTTCGGCTACTAAAATCACGATATGTGATGTTTTAAAATAAAATACATTCGAATTTACTTGTTATATATAGTGGTGGCTATAATACTGACTATATATATATATCTGCATTGTTACGCACGTGGGGAGGAGGGGGGGGAGATCGCGACGCGCGCTAGGTGCCTGGTGGCCCCGCATGGACACTGATGTCACATGTGCATTCCTTCGGGTATTACGAAGGGCCGGCCTCGTCCCCCCCCCCCCTCCCTTTTATCACCACGCCCTTCTTCCTCGGCTCTGTTATCTATCCCCTGGTGGCCCTGGAATGCCACGTGGAGTGACATGAATAAACGCCGTTATTCTGGATGCCCCGAACGTCGATTCGGCCCGAGATGACGCGGCACATCACAACCACTCCAGTTTTGGTTCCAGAAATACAGCAAGGGTATAAAAACGGCGACGCCGGCCTCCGCGGGAGTTCTCAGGGTTCGTACAGGCGAGTTGAGTGAAGTGCGAGTTCGGCGAGGAGTACGAGAGACACCCCCCCCCCCCCCCCTTTTTCCGAGCGTCGCGACGAGGAGCGACGGGCCCGTGAGAGTGCGACTGAGTGGCTCGAGACTGTGTGTGTGTGAGGACAGGCGTGAGGTAAGGGGCGAACCACTGTTGAGTCTAGCTCCAGTGAGGAGTGTGAACTATGGACTGAAAAGATATTGAGTGATTAATGAATGGACATTTTTTAATGCGAATGATTTTTTGAACTTAAAAAAATAATGGCTTTCTTGGCAGAAATGATTAATAAAATTGA
Source organism: Bacillus rossius redtenbacheri (assembly GCF_032445375.1). Classification (NCBI taxonomy): domain Eukaryota; kingdom Metazoa; phylum Arthropoda; class Insecta; order Phasmatodea; family Bacillidae; genus Bacillus; species Bacillus rossius. The sequence goes on along the minus strand of NC_086330.1, from coordinate 114,494,734 downwards.
AAAAATGAAGACTGGTCAAGAGGAGATGAAGATCGAATTGAAGAGTGAAACAAAAAATAGCCAAGAAGAGATGAAGAGTGTAATGAAAAACTGCCAAGAAGAGATGAAGATTGCCATGAAGACTGAAACAATGAAATGAAGAGGGGTCAGGAAGATATGCGTAATGAACTCGTGGCAGCTCAAGAAGAATTAAAAAGGGAGTCAGGAAGAAATTCGAGGCAAATTGCTAGCTGCTAAAGAGGAATTAATGAAGAAGATGGTTGAAACCAGCATTCCGGTGGAAGGGAAAGTGCAATGTTTAGAACAGTATCTTGCACAACATGAGCAACATCTAGCAGAACATGAAGAACTGATGTTGCAACAGCTAGCAAAACTCGAGCAGGCCACCGAACAGCAAGTGATGCAACAGCTAGCTTAACTCGAGCAGGTCATCGAACAGCGAGTGACAGCTGTAACTGAAGAATGCCAAGGAAATAATCAAGGAAACTACAGCTGCTACGAAATGAAGGCGGTCTTTCGGGGAAGTGAAGGTGGAAGGCGCAACTGGTCACCTAAATTGCAAGCCACACACTTTGATGGCCAATCGTCGTGGGCTGTCTACAGGCGACAGTTCGAGGCAGCTGCTGAAGTGAATGGTTGGGACGAGGAAGAAAAGGCTACGGGCCTCGTGTTGGCCCTGCAAGGATATCCACCAGAGCTGCTGCAGACCATACCAGTTCCAGACCAGAAAGACTATGTAGTATTAGTAGAGGCCCTTGAGCTGAGGTTTGGTGACCAACACATGGGCGAGGTGTATAGAACAACCCTGAAGACATGTAAACAGCGATCTTCAGAAACACTCCAAGAATTCGAAGCCGACATCGAGTGACTCGTGCACCCAGAAGCACAAACAGAGTTCCGCCAGCAGCTGGCTACCAGTGCTTTTATAGATGGACTCAGAGATGCAGAAGTTCAGCAAACTCTTTGTTTTGGCCCGGCACAAGAAGAGCTGTGATGCCATGGTCCATGCCTTGGAAATTGAGGCAGAATGCAGTGCCTCAGGAAACACGATCATCAGGGCGAGGAGAGCTGGTCTAGAACCCTACAATGAAGCAAATGATAGATACACTACTAATGTAGAAGATATTATCAGGGCATTGAAGAAGTAACTGAATGGCACCCCAGGTACCCAGATCAGAAGAGCAGGAGGATGCCTATGGTGCTTCGTCTGCAAAGAACTAGGACACATTCAGTGGGATTGCCCAACATGCCGGAAGACATCCAACAGGAAGAGAATCAGGAAGATCAACAGAGTAACGAGTAATTGGACATATTGAATCGATATGAATTCGTTATTGTAATGGAAGAACTGATACTGCATTTAAGAGGGGAATAGGTAGCTTTGTTTACCCACGACCAATTGGAAATTCCTGTAATACAAGTGGTAGTTAGAGAATCCATTTCAATTCCAGCAAATCATGAGTAGATAATATCAGCTAGGATAAAGGGAGATCCTATGGGCCACATTTTCTATCTGATTGAGCGAGATATGACAGGATTGGAGAAGCTCTTAGTCGCTCGAAGCATTGCAAAAGCTGGTGAGCTTGTACCAGTCAGGATTGCCAACCTCGATTAGCGAACAAGGGTTCTGAAACAGGGAGACCCAATAGCTAGCTGTGAACCAGTCTCTTGGGTAGGCCAGTGTGAATCTTCTTTAACTATAAGACATTCCATGCAGCCACTGAACCTCAATCTAGAACAGTTGTTAAGGTGATGCCAAAATAACCTCACAGACGAAGGAATAAAAGAAGTTAGTGTTTTTCTAGTAAGCAACCAGAATGTGATTTCCTTAGGGGATACTGACCTTGGGATAAAAGCCTAGTCTACTATCACATAAACACAAACGATGCGGAACCAATCCGACAAGCACCTCGGCGGCTGCCTCTAGCTGAACAATAAGAATCAGAGAAGTTGATTGCAGGTATAATGAAGGTCAGTGTAATAGAACAAGCAGCGAGCACTTGGGTTACCCAGTCGTTTTTGTAGCAAAGAAGGATGGCTAACTGAGGTTCTGTGTGGACTACCGAAAGCTGAATGACATTACCATAAAGATCAGCTACCCCCTTCCACGTATCCATGACACACTTGATACACTCTCTGGCCCTGGATGGTTCGATACACTGAACCTGAATGATGGTTACTGGCAAGTGTAGCCAGTGTCGTAGCGACAGTGGAGCGAGTGGAGCAGTCGCTCCAGGCCGGAAGGCTCTGGGGGGCGGAACTTCTTACAGAAAATTATTGTTATTATTACAAATATCGGATATATATAACTAAAGTTGGCTCTTCTTCAATCAGGTTTCTCTTTTATAAACTAAATATTATAAATTAAAAAATTGTGATAAAGTATAATATTTGTAGCTGAATCCCCACCAAAAGGTTTGTCAAGGTTTGGATGTAGACTGAGCCCTGTTGCAGGGCTGCTGTCTAGCGGTGTGTCGGCGCATGCGCACTAGATGTTTGCTACTGCGCATCTCATCTGTTGGGTTTTCACTCGTTCAACGAACTACACGTTAGTGCTCATTCTTGTGTAGTGAGTACTTAGTGAGTCCTCAGTGTCGCGTAATTCTGTGATCTTTGCGATTGCTTTGCTGTTTTTTTTATTTGGTCTAATATATACAGTACGTGCAATTTAGTTTTAAACCGTAGTTACACGGTAAAGTTATATATTGTGATAATGGGTAATAATGAGTTATATTTCCATTTTAAAATGTCAAAGAAGTGTAGTGCAGAATACCGCAAACGAAGGAAAAATAAAGTGCAGAACTAATTGAACTGGGGGAAAAAAAACAAGAAAGTTATCGTATTATTTTTCGAAAACAAGTGAGGCGTTAAAGAAACAGTTTCCTGGAGATAATGAACTAGTAACACAGACTGAAACATCGGCTACTTCACCCGTTCCCACTGTTCCCAGCACCAGCTCAGAGTGCGAGTCTGTGATTGTTCAAGGGCCTAGTGGCACAGTTTTGAGATTGCAAATGAAAAGGTAAAGTGTGAACAGAGGTGAAAAACGGGATGGCAAAGAGACTATTTCATGTGATAGAGGAAACTTTGAAGAAACCCTCACATTAGAACAAAATAGGTTAATAATAAAGTTAGGTCCTCACCAGCCGAAAGGTCCATTCTCGAAAGACCAAGACGGTAGAAATAAAAATAGGGAGTTTAATGAGTAATTGTATTTCCAGAAAAATAAAAACAACCAATTAAAAGTCAAACATAGCCTTTTATGCTCTTCAAAAGTCCTAAATGTTTGTTACTGCATTTTTATAATGTCTTGTAGTGAAGTAGGGTTTACCAATGTTACATCCGATTGGGCACATTTAGGACGAAACATAACAAACCATGAACAATCATACAGTCACGCAATTTCAAGTGAAATATACTTTCGCTGGCAAAAGGTTCTGACTGTTGACTGTGAAAATCTAGAAGAGATTAAAAAAGCTACTGATTATTGGAGGAAAGTGCTAAAACGCGTTGTAGACGTAATTATAACTTTAGCTACAAATTACTTGCCACTGAGAGAGCATAGGGTGTCAGTTGACGAAACTGTATCCAACGGAAATTTCCTTGAAATAATTCACATGTTGGCAAGATATGACCAAGTCCTAGCAGACTTAATAAAACAACCCAAACGAAGTGTCAACTACCTCAGTCCTCAAATTCAAAATGAATTGGTCAGTCTCATTGCCAATGAAATAAGAAAACAAATTAAGGACGAAATTCAGGAAAACCCTTTTGTAACTTTAATTTTTAACACAACTCAAGACATTGCAAAAATTGACCAGTTAAGCATGGTGTTTCGCTATGTGACAACCAAAACTGACAATGAAGAAAAACCAATAAAGTTGGTAATAGAAGAAGCTTTTTGTGTATTTACTGAGGTATACAAAAATCAGAGTATTTGGAAAAAAACTGTACTAAGTATAATTGAAGAATTCTCGGATGTTTCTAAAGTTCTAGGTCAAGGATACGACGGAGCCGCAAATATGAGCGGTGTTTATTCAGGCCTTCAAGCGAGAATCAAAGAAAAATATTCGTCAGCAAAATATGCGCACTGTTGTGCTCATGCACTTAACCTTGTAATTAATGATTGTGTAACAAGTATTCCTGATATCAGAAACTTTTTCGACAATGTTCAAAATCTCTATGTATTTTTAAAAGCCATCTCAAGATGGGCATTGTTGAGAAAATTAGCGATGTTAGGAAAAAATCATAAAAAGATGTGCCCAACTAGATGGTCTTCGAGAAATCAATCCATCGACGCTCTTCGTAGTGGTTATTTTGATATTATGAAAATACTAACTCTATTGAGCTTTGATGGTAAAGACCAAGAAGAGATGGATCAAGGGAAATCACTTTTAAAATATTTTGAACACTTTCCTACACTAATTTTGATTTTTATAGAAAGTGTTGTACTAGAATAAATTGACATTATCTCCAAAAAACTACAAAGTGTTGAAGAAGATTTAGAATATGCAAGCAAGATGCGATCAAATATCAAAACAAAAATCAGTAAACTCAGAAAAGGGTGGCAAACCGTAAAAAAGTGATGCAACTGAGCTTTGCTTGAAATGTAATGTTCCGCCCCACTTTCCCGTCTCAAGAATAAGAAGGAAGAAAAGAATGATTGATGAAGTGCGTGTTTATGACCCAATTATAGATGAAGAGAAGCGTTTTCAAGATGAAGTATCCAGCCGAAGCTTGGACATAATAAGTACCCAGGTTACAGAGCGTTTTATCGCGGTCAGTGAAATCTGTTCAACTTTTAAGTGCTTGAGGCCCTCGTTTTTAAAGGACTCAAATGATGAACAAATATTAGAATCTTGCAAAGTTTTAGTACAAAACTACCAACACGATCTCTCTTACAACCTAGGCCCACAAGCTGTTAGATTTCAAACTTGTTTTTTAAGACACATTGAATAAATGAAAAGCGTTAGGGACCTAGCGGATGCTATAATAGTGCGTGTACAAGTTAGTTCCAGCTTTCCTGATCTGGCCAATGCGTGCTTAATTTTTTTGTCAATACCTGTTACTACTGCAAGTGCCGAGAGGTCATTTTCTAAGCTGAAAATCATCAAGAACTATCTAAGAAGCACAATGTCGCAAGAGCGGTTAAGCTACTGTAACCAGTCCAACTGTTTACAGTCATATTATTATTATTTTGATTATTATTGTAACATTAATCGTATATTTCATGAGCCGATCTTATGTATTTAATAATTTTATTGTAAAGAGGACAACCAAAGTTTAACATATATAACACATCTAATTGCCAGAGACAACACACTTTTTAACTTCAGGGTCATCTAAGCACTATTCTTTGGAAACTTTATTCATTTGCCTTAGTTCAGCACTCTTACACGCTAATATCCAAGTTTTATTTCACTATGCAGCTAATTTGGTTTGCTGATGGCCCTATAGCTCCTTGGTTGCTAGGGACGGAAAATAAATAGTGAGAAGGAAGAAGAAAGAGACGCCATCGCCATCTTGCAACGGGAAGACGTTTCTCGGGCTGGGGCGAACCAAAGCCTTGGTTGCCGCCCGAGTAATTGAAGACTCGCGTCATCCGCGGTCGTGTGCTATACAGAATTCTCCATATTATGATTTGCAAGAATAGTTCTGGACTGAATAAGTCTCAGATAGGGAGTATCGGCGACATCTAGTGCCAACTTCCGCGTCGGTCCCGTTCGTCCCCGTAGTGGTTCCGGACGACTGATGTCAGCGCCAGCTACGATCGGCCACGACGTTTGGTGAGTCCGATCCAAATTAAAACAGACTTTTTAGGACGAGAGGGAAGTCGATTCTTCAGCCAGACAACCGGCGATATCAGATCTTCTGTAACTCGCCAATTTCAGCTTCCAGCGTCCAGTGTTCCAGCGTCGCGGTAGACCACCTGGAGGTCCTAGGAAGAGAGCCTCAAGCCTCCGACGGCTTCTAGCTAGACCCGGCATGGTAGTCGATGTGTTCCTGTGACCTCATTTACATTTACTTAATGACACATAGGTCTGACAAAAATGCTAACATACATTATAAATGATTTTGGTTGTTCCTCTCGCTGAATTGCATGTTGACAGTAACTTCACGTCAATATCTAAGAATACATTAAAATCGCATGTTTTCAAGCTATTCCTATTTTATTTATGGTAAATGTCAATTACGTCTAAAACAGACCTGGTCATAGGTAATGCAAATTTTCACTCGTCACACAACACTACCAAATTTCTTTTTTTTTTCTCTTGCCAGTAATACAATGCAGTGACGTGCTAGCTGGATTAGCAGTCTGGATAGTCACTCCAGCAGCAGCGTTCCTGAGATCTACTGCGGAGAGAATAGGCGACAAAACCCTGAGAATATTCATATTTTATGATAATAATTATTGGCAGTGTAGACTTTAACAATATCTACCCCGAAAGAACCCCAATAGTTCACAGTGACACCCATTATCGTGGCGCTTGTACAATTGGCCACCACCATAACCACTGTGACCGACCGAGGAAGGGGAATACGCGACAGTTCACACTACTTATCAACGATCTCTATTGAACGTGCTAGAGCCAGAACCATTGACTTAGATGACACCATATAACACAGTTTGCAAGTGCCAAGTCACGAAAGATGCTTCACTAAAAACCCTTTAAATTGTGACTAGTTAAGCAAGCCTCATATAGAGAGAGAGTGTGTGTGTGTGTATATATATATAATATATATATAATATATATATATATATAATATATATATATATTTGTTTCTAGTGTAAAAATGTTATTATTGACTTTTCGAATCGCTCTTATACAATGAAAATCCTTTGCTTGTTTTTATTCATTACCTGAGAAAATTTAGTCATCTTATATTGATTTCGCAATTAAATGCAAAGAGAAATACATTGTTTACTTATAAACTACTAGCTGGAATACCCGGCGTTGCCCGGCTGAACAATGGGTGTAGTTAGTAATTGTCTTCTTTATTTGAATGTCAAGTGTGAAAATTAATTTATATCACTTTCAGATCCCGACAGACGTTGTTCTGCCAGTTTATAGTTATTTACCTGGTCTGTATGTAATTTAGAATTTATAAAACAATATAGAGAAAAGCTGAAAAATAAGAGATTACTAATATTGAAAAGATTCCATTATCTAGCTAATGCTCGGCCTGCATTGCAATGTCTCATAAAGTTTTGTTTTGTAATATGTTTGAAGTAGTTCCACATATACAAATCATCTATCCATCTCTATGTATATATATTTATCTCTATCTACATCTATATACATCTATGTATCTCTCTATCTCTATTTATCTCTTTATATCTACATATATACTTCCCACTATCTCTATATCTTCTATATATAAGTCTCTATATAGCTCTATACATCTATAGGTATATCTCTGAATCTAACCCATTTCATTCTCTATACCTCGCTCTATCTCAACTTATCTCTCCGTATCTATCTCACTCTCTCTCTCTCTCTCTCTCTCTCTATATATATATATATATATATATATATATATATATATATATATATCACTGTATCTCTGTCTCTCTATATTTAAATAAATTGTGTCATGCGTGCGCACCTATACAACAAAAACAGACGAAGGGCCGGTATATAAAATGAAATAAACACATTTTTTGACACGATTCGTGCTCCAACTATTGAAAAATAGTTATACCGTCTCAGTATGGGCATGCGCATAACAGATCACCAAAATTTCATCGCAATCGGATGAATGGTATAGGAACGCATACGGCACAAACAAACAAAAATTAAAGACATGACAAACGCATCAAACGATGGTGCGTTTAAAATTCAAGGCAACTCTATCTATTGACGAAGTTAAGAACAAAACTGTTATTAGCGCCTTTATTTTGCTAGCCGCTGCGAGCTCCACTATGCGGACTGGTCTCACCAATGAGAAAAATATTAATTTTCCAGACCTTACTATGTGTATGATCGTGTGTCAGACATAGAGAAATGACACTCACTCACTATTTGTAAGTCTATGACCTATGATTTTTTCTGTTATAAAATGAAATTATCACTTTTTCACTCCCTTAGGGATGGAATTTCATATTAATATGGGGTCTATGTGTTAATCCAGGTTATAAGCTAGCTGTAGGCCAAATTTCATTCAAATCCATTCAGTAGTTTTTACGTGAAAGAGTAACAAACATCTATCCATCCATACTTACAAACTTTCGTGTTTATAATATTAGTAGGATGATTTGAAAAGAAGAATAGCTTAATTTATAATATTATGCCTTCATATAAAAGCAGATTTCCTTTGTAGCACAGTATTCTTTGTGTAAATTTACGACAGCTAAACAAAAAATTAATCAAATATAATAGGTGGCACAAATTCTGAAGCTTTGTCCTGAGCAGTTAATGTGGTATTAATCATTTTACAAACATTTCCCAAAACGGATGTCAAATCTGTCCATGATCATTCAATCTCAATGTTTTACTATTTCCTTTAAAAGAAGTTAATAAAGATAAATAAGCATTAAGTTTAGTTACGAAAGTGCCAAGCTTCAGAATTCATGCCGGATACTATATAATACCTTGTATACTGTTTACTAATAATAAACGATAAAAACGCAATTTAGTGACTACAATACTGTAAAAAAAATGGGCGGGGCTATGGGAGTGAATGTGTCTTGCCCTAGGGTGATGTTCGTTGGTTGGGGGGGGGGGGGGAACTCTTTGAGCCATTTCTGCTCCAGGGCGCTCCAAACCTTGCTACGCCACTGACTGGAGCAGCACCCCGAGGATTAAGAGAAGACTGCTTTCTTAACAGTGAGCAGTGAGTTCGCTGCTCCAGTTCACTGTTTTACCATTCTGGTTATGTAACGCTCCTGCAACTTTTAAAAGACTTATGGAATTTGTGCTGCATGGCTTGACTTGGAAAACTTGCCTAGTATACCTGGATGACATTATTGTGGTGGGAAATACATTGAACGAACATTTGCGAAATCTTTCCAGGATATGATTAACAGGCTTCGGGGATTACAGCAGCCGGGCCTCCCCCCTGCCCCCGCGCCCTCCTTCTTTGACGCTGTTACCTATCCTCTGCCGGCCCGGGAATTCCGCGTTGAGTGGCGTGAATAGGGGCCGTTATTCGGGATGCTTCGAGCATCGGGTCGGCCCGAGATGATGCGACACTTCATAACCATTCCAGTCGGTTCCAGAAAGAGTACCAAGGGTATAAAAGCGGCAACGCCGGTCTCCGCGGGAGATCCGAGGGTTCGTACAGGCGAGTGAGTGAAGTGCGAGTTCGGCGAGGAGCACGAGCGGCAACATTCAAGTTAAGAGCAAATTAACTGTCCACATTTCATTAAAATTTGCCCTCATCAAATTATATACATGGAATTTCGAAAAACCACCCCCGTCTACCTTTACCACCACTTTAAGTATAGTACTGCTAAAACTTGATGAACATCATGCACACTTGATATTCAAAAGATGAGAAATATACTGTTTACATCTAACGGTGGTTTTAACTGATACAGCAGTATGATTGTCGGATAGAACACAGGAGAGACCAAATTCACAGCAATGCCGACGCTTTCTCCCGAAGACCTTGCTAGGTAGACTGCAACCATTGCAAAAGGGCAGAGAAAAATGAGGGAATCGAAGGCGTTCGGCGAACAACCATAACCAATTGTTAAGATAAATGGGATGATTCTAATTTGTGAACAGCACTGCTTTATTTTAAAAAATGTTTATTGAATCAATACTAATATTATAAATGCAAAGTAACTCTGTCTGTCTGTATGTCTGTTTGTTTGTTACCTTTTCCCGGCTGAACGGCTGAACGGATCGTAATGAAATTTGGCAAGGAGATAGATTATATCCTGGGGATGGACATAGGCTATCTTTTGTCTCAAAAAAATCTTTAAACGGGTTGAAAAAATATATCTTAATTTTATGTAATGTGTGTCATAGATATACAAACTGTTAGTGTCATTCCTGTATGTCTGCCGAGCAATAGCTTTCAAGCCAGTACGTTACGTTTTGCTGTTGTAAGGAATTGAGTAGAGAGTAAGAAAATTTAAAGCTCTGCATCGTAGTACCTCAATACACCAGTAGATGTCACTGTTAGTTTTTTTTATTAATTCTTAGTCTTTTGTCTAAAAAAATAATCTTTAAACGGGTTAAAAAATATATATATCTTAACTTTATGTGTTTGTTTGCTACGCCATGAAATTTTGCATAGAGAGTAAGAAAAATTAAATCTCTGCATCGTAGTACCTCAATACACCAGTAAATGTCACTGTTAGTTTTTTTTTATTAATTGTTACTCTTTTGTCTAAAAAATAATCTTTAAACGGGTTAAAAATTATATATATCTTAATTTTATGTGTTTGTTTGCTACGCCATGAAATTTTGCATAGAGATAATTTATGGGCTGGAGAGTGACATATGTGCGGTTCCAGTGGAATTTTGTAAATACCTCTAAAAATACGTAATCTGGCCAATCCCCTCCTAGCACATGATGCATGCTTCCTTTCCTGCATGGTTCATAACCTGCATGCTTAGAGCGAATAGGCTTTGGCCTGAGACGCACTTAAGAGTCTTCCCTACCCAGACCCCTCCCAAATACACTTAGTTATTAGTTAGGTTAGGAAAAGAAAAGTTACATTTTGTTTGGTTGATCGCAAGGTAAATTTATTTATATACCTATGTTTTTTTTTATTTAATTTCATCTATATATATTTTCTTCCTATCTAGGGCACCCATAATTCTTTTAAATTTCACGTGTATGTTTTCAATGTCATTCGAGTAGTACAATTTTTTTGTCAAATTGGTCATTATTTATACTTTCTGTTTCATTTTGGAAATATACGTTTTTTTATAGGTATTATGACAAATAAAAAAATTAGTTTCAGTAACATTCTTAGGTTTTTATTGTGTGGATAGTTTCAAGTTTAATATTATGTAGGTACATAAATTCTTAAACTTATATATTTCTTCGAAATTTATTCATATTTATATATATTTAGAGAGATGGATAGATGATTTTTATATGTGTAACTACTTCAAACATATTACAAAACAAAACTGAATGAGGCATTGCAATGCAGGCCGAGCATTAGCTAGATAATGGAATCTTTTCAATATTAGTAATCACTTATTTTTCAGATTTTTTCTATAGTGCTTTATAGAGTCTAGATTACATACAGACCACCAATTTAGATACATACTGGTAAATAACTATAAACTGGCAAAACAACGTCTGTCGGGATCTGAAACTGATATAAATTATTTTGCACACTTGACATTCAAATTAAAAAGACAATTACTAACTTCATCTGATTTCGAAAAAGGTCCCCCTCACCCTGTGTTCAGCCCGGGTAACGCCGGGTAATGCAGCTAGTACATGATATTTCTAAATAAAAAACACTCCATCCTCCTTTCTCACCCCATTAAGAAGAATTATTCACTCCTTGGTGAAATTGTTGCTTCGTGTTAAAAATAAAAATAAAATTACTTTTAAAATTGCCCTTTTTCCTGGCTACATGAATTCTAGAAATAACTACCCCCCCCCCCCTCATTTTTCACATTACTACCCCTTAAAAAATTTGTTTGACATTTGTAATTAGTATTGATTTTTGAACAGTTCACGTTAAAAAAAAGAAGAAAAAGGAATTTATCGGGAACATACAATTCAAGATAAATAAGTTCACTGACAGCATGAGCGACACTTCGCTCGTCGGCCAGGTCGTCTTGGAGGGCGACAGTGGCCTGGGCTGGAACTGATCTGCAGCTGTGGTCGCACCGGGGGCCCTCAGTTCCCTCCCCCTTTTCATGAAGAGTCGCAACCCGTCATAGGGTGTTTCTAAACTTCCACTACTGCCGCCCTAAGAAGCGTGTTTTCTTCAACCTGCAGGTCATTGCTCTCACTTGAGACATATCCGACTTACGAAACAATTCCCAAACCTTAAGTAAGACAATCACTATCCAGTTTTTACATTTTGACCACGTATTATGATGAATGTAATTTAGAGAATAAAATAAATTTATAAAATTTTGTCCAACAAATCACTGCTAAAACATGTTTTAATTCATTAGTATTGTAAACATTATATCAAATAAGTCAAAACAATATCAATCAAAAGAAAATATAAAAAAAAAAAAGTTTAAAACTGTCTCAAACCCCCTACCCTACCATTGGGTTGAATAAAGAATCCTTTATTTTAACTGTCTTGGTTGTTCCAGTTCAGGAACGCTAGATTGTTCAGCTACCATTTACCACATCATATATGAGAGTGGCCATCATGACGTGTCCAACATTTCATAGAGCAGGTAAAAATAAAAAATGAGAGAAACCCTTAATGTGTATCTGCAACTTAACAGACCTATATTAGTTGTTTGTACAGTTATTTTACATTATATCCATTCATGATTTTAAAAATTCTCTTGTAAAAATTAAATAAGTTTTATTTATTTTTAATACCAATAAATGACAATTTGAGCAATTTATTAAGCGTATCCATGTGTTATTTAATCCCAAATAATTACACACTTAAATACAAATACAGTTGATTTGTAAGTACAAACAGGGGGTAATTTTTCTGTACCAAATTAAAAAATATATCAATATTTTGATTTTATTACAAATTCTATTGAGACAAATTTGGGCGAAATCATACAAAACATTGATAAAATTATATCTCTTGAAACAAAAGTTTTAAATAAAATATGGAATAATTAAATATAAAAACAAAACTAGAATAAAACCAAACAAAGACAAGTCAAACTTGCCTTTACTTTAATTGCACTCATAGTAAGTACATAATAGGGATGATATATGTATTTTAATCTTTTCTCCATTAAAATGTCTGATAAATTTTAAAAAAATCAGTTAGCAATATTTTTTGTTAACATACAAATATGACCTGAGAAAAACACATATTTCTACAATTTTGTAGGCGCACTGGCCTAGACGATTTATACGCATTAATGGTACGAATGGTGTATCATTATAATAAAAAATAATATTGTTTAAACCATAAGACATTTTAAAAAGATACGGAAAGTGATAAAACGCGGCGTTTATCGAGGATACAAAATATTGCAATACATGACAATTACAATGTAAATCACTTAGACTGACGCGAATACCGAAGGAGACTGAAAAATATTTTTAGTTCCAGCCGTAAATAACATTAAAAAACCAGGCACTGTAATCATGTAGGTTCTTTACGTGCACATGTACGGCAGAACACATTAATACCTTTAACTAATATACGCACGCTCACCCTTCATACAGGATAAGATGCACGATTTTAAATAAACGAATTCAGTAAATGCACATCCGCATGAGTTCAATCAATTGACCAAAAAAAAAGAGCCCGAAGTATCTAACTAAAACACAGCTTTGATAGCTCGGTAGCAGTAGTCTCATGACTAGTTTTTATATTTCAATCTAAATATCTGCTCAAACATTGCTAGATATGAACTGTTTTTTTTATAATGAGTAAACATCTTAGCTCTTGGAATACGGCATTTGGTAGGAGTGATTTCTTGAAAATGGAACGGAAGTCTATAAACGGAAATTGGACACAAAGATGGCGGACCCACGTGTAGCAAAATAAACCCGTATATAGTCACTTTCGTGAACATTAGGGTACATACCAAACGTATTGGTGTGTCAAATCAAACACTATGATAGTGTAACTACCCTGCAATATATTCTGTAAACTAAAAAAAATCATAGTTTAATTAATCTCAAGCTTTAAAATACCTAATAAAACTGACATTACAAATATTGTAATACATATTACCTTTCTAAATTCCTAGCTTAGTAGCACAGCGGTATAGCGTGTGCTTGTTAACTTCAGGGGATGTGGTTCATATCTCGTCACTTTTTTAAATTACATTATAATAAAATAATATTATATAATAATGTTGAATCAGCTCAGTAAGGCTGAGGTTTGCTAGTAGGAAGTATTTACACGCTGATTTCAGTCTTTTAAGCAAAAACAAAACTACAAACATATATTTAATGTTAAAAAATGTGTGTTTTAAAATGTTTCAGGTTACTATATTAGTAGTGACATAGAAGTACAACTTACAACGTGTGCGGAAACTTTATAGTAGTAACTGTTTAGTGAATTTTAACAAAATCAAGTCCCAAGCCGAAGTTTTATCGCAGCCATTTCTAGTAGTTTAAAATTTCCAGTTTTTTTTTTTTTTTTTTTTTTGCTGCTATTGGATATAAGCGGTATTTACGACAACCGGTATATACATAGGTTATGAAGCAATAACCGTTTCGTTAAGTTGCTGGGTTTCTGATAACCGGCTATCGAAGAAAGGGAATCTAATTCTAACATGTGCGGTAGCGCTCATCTTCCAATATAGTGAGCAATTTTGATGAAATGTTGCACACTTGACGTTAAAAATGAGAAGAATACTACTATCTACATCTGATTTTAACAAAAAGTTGATTGAATACAAAAGATTTTGAAACACTGCTTTCTTCCAGCTCCCCCTAACCCCACTCCTTACTACATTTACCTTTTCTATTCCTCAAATCAGAATTCGGGCAACTCTTCATCAAATTTTGTACACTTGACGTTGAAATTAAGAAGACAATTACTGTCTACAACCAATTTTAAAATATTCCCCTTCACCCTGGGTTTAGCTCGGGCAACGCCGGGACTGCAGATAATACTGTATATTATTTTTTCCTTGGTACCTGGGCACACACATACGTTAAACAGAGCTTCAGAAGAAACCACATGATTTGAAAACTGCTCAGGATATCCGCGTGGATACGCTGAAGGCGTAATTAGTTATGTTTCCGTATGACGTTTTCAAACTGTATTTTTCGTAAGAGTGATAGTGGCTAAAACACGTGTTATTTTAGCACAAAACAATGGGTGCAAGTTCTTGAAAGAACTCAATGGCCTTGCATTACACCATTTATCTTCATTTATCCGCCACCTAATGTTATAGTTACCACTAGAATATCATTGGTGTCCTATCACGATGAGAAGATATCGTGGGGGATAAAACTAAATTTCTTTGTTTTGATGATGTGTGGTTGATAATGTCAGAACCGTTAGTGGCCTACTTCAGAGAGAAAAAACTGGGTAGGCTGTATTTGGACTACAGCCGCCAGGAGTTTGCTTCATGAAATTCCATCACGCTTAACGGGAATGTTATGTATGAAATAAATAAAATAATTTAACAGAATTGATGTTGCTTTATTTTTGGCGTGAATTCGGCGAATGTCTTACTTGACGGTCGGGCGGCCACGCCAGAAAAATTGCGACACCAAAAACATGTTCTTTCAGAGGCTGTTATTCATAAACTATAAATGGTAGGCAAATAAATATAATTGCGTTATATAAATCATTACGGTGTCTAATTCATCTAATCATGGGCTAGTTCATCGAATCCACGTCAAAATAATTAGTTTACCCAGAAAGTGTTTACTGCTACTCTCAATCGTCTGCTCTAGCCGCGACAGACTCGGCCCATCAGTCACAACCACTGGCTCAACTGACTCCGTATCCACATCAGAATCATCAGAGAACGTATCCAAGTCCATTATCAAACCACGCTCTGCATTCCCCGTCGCTTCTCACGAGGAAGAAGGCTGAAGCGCAAATTTCACGCCTCGTTCAGGGACTCGTTTTGCTCCACTGGCTCATTTCTCTCGGCTACTTTTTCCTATTCAATACCTACGACACTTTTCTGCATTTTTAATTGCTTCTGCTCGGGTGAATCCACTTGTTTTCTTTATTTTCTCCAACATAACCCGTTTTCACTTAGGCATTTTGCGATTAATGGCTCCAAAACCAAAGTTAGTAGCTTTATAATTATTCCACTCAAACTAGAACCACTCAGTGCTCACTCACGAGCAAAATAAAATGTTTCAATCTCGCAAATCGGTCTATTATTTCGGAGTTAACTCTCACTGACTTCAGTTCGACGCTCCACAATAACGATCATTACGTCATCACTGCAAATGATAACCGGGGAAGTCATACGAAACGACAACGAGCGATGTCTGCTCTACTAAGATATATTTACTTCACCTCTGTAGCTTTCATAGTTTACGAGTGTTAAACGGTGTCGAATACTCAACCGAAGTGGCAACCAACACGAAATTAAAAACATTCATAATCATGTCAGAAATTTAAGTCAAAAAATGTGTATGAATGATTTATAAGCTGTGAGTGAAAGGCTGGATGGTCCAGTTGCCAGACTCTATGGGGCAAGCTCCGAGGGCTCACCTGAGGACCGCTGACCTCCCAAGGGGTTCCCGGCCGTATTCTTAGTCGGCGCCCCCCAGGGCAAGCCCCGTGAGGCGACGCGCGGCAGCACACAGTCGGAGTCCCGCAGCCGCCGCTCTCACGTCGGACCTCGTCCTCGCTTCCTCCAGCCGGTGAATACTTACTGTGCATCATTGCATGTGCTCTCTCCTGCTGTAGCTGCTCGCACGAAGGACCTCGTCCTCGCTTCCTCCAGCCGGTGAATACTTACTGTGCATCATTGCATGTGCTCTCTCCTGCTGTAGCTGCTCGCACGACGGACCTCGTCCTCGCTTCCTCCAGCCGGTGAATACTTACTGTGCATCATTGCATGTGCTCTCTCCTGCTGTAGCTACTCGCACGACGGACCTCGTCCTCGCTTCCTCCAGCCGGTGAATACTTACTGTGCATCATTGCATGTGCTCTCTCCTGCTGTAGCTACTCGCACGACGGACCTCGTCCTCGCTTCCTCCAGCCGGTGAATACTTACTGTGCATCATTGCATGTGCTCTCTCCTGCTGTAGCTGCTCGCACGACGGACCTCGTCCTCGCTTCCTCCAGCCGGTGAATACTTACTGTGCATCATTGCATGTGCTCTCTCCTGCTGTAGCTGCTCGCACGACGGACCTCGTCCTCGCTTCCTCCAGCCGGTGAATACTTACTGTGCATCATTGCATGTGCTCTCTCCTGCTGTAGCTACTCGCACGACGGACCTCGTCCTCGCTTCCTCCAGCCGGTGAATACTTACTGTGCATCATTGCATGTGCTCTCTCCTGCTGTAGCTACTCGCACGACGGACCTCGTCCTCGCTTCCTCCAGCCGGTGAATACTTACTGTGCATCATTGCATGTGCTCTCTCCTGCTGTAGCTACTCGCACGACGGACCTCGTCCTCGCTTCCTCCAGCCGGTGAATACTTACTGTGCATCATTGCATGTGCTCTCTCCTGCTGTAGCTGCTCGCACGACGGACCTCGTCCTCGCTTCCTCCAGCCGGTGAATACTTACTGTGCATCATTGCATGTGCTCTCTCCTGCTGTAGCTGCTCGCACGACGGACCTCGTCCTCGCTTCCTCCAGCCGGTGAATACTTACTGTGCATCATTGCATGTGCTCTCTCCTGCTGTAGCTACTCGCACGACGGACCTCGTCCTCGCTTCCTCCAGCCGGTGAATACTTACTGTGCATCATTGCATGTGCTCTCTCCTGCTGTAGCTACTCGCACGACGGACCTCGTCCTCGCTTCCTCCAGCCGGTGAATACTTACTGTGCATCATTGCATGTGCTCTCTCCTGCTGTAGCTACTCGCACGACGGACCTCGTCCTCGCTTCCTCCAGCCGGTGAATACTTACTGTGCATCATTGCATGTGCTCTCTCCTGCTGTAGCTGCTCGCACGACGGACCTCGTCCTCGCTTCCTCCAGCCGGTGAATACTTACTGTGCATCATTGCATGTGCTCTCTCCTGCTGTAGCTACTCGCACGACGGACCTCGTCCTCGCTTCCTCCAGCCGGTGAATACTTACTGTGCATCATTGCATGTGCTCTCTCCTGCTGTAGCTACTCGCACGACGGACCTCGTCCTCGCTTCCTCCAGCCGGTGAATACTTACTGTGCATCATTGCATGTGCTCTCTCCTGCTGTAGCTACTCGCACGACGGACCTCGTCCTCGCTTCCTCCAGCCGGTGAATACTTACTGTGCATCATTGCATGTGCTCTCTCCTGCTGTAGCTACTCGCACGACGGACCTCGTCCTCGCTTCCTCCAGCCGGTGAATACTTACTGTGCATCATTGCATGTGCTCTCTCCTGCTGTAGCTGCTCGCACGACGGACCTCGTCCTCGCTTCCTCCAGCCGGTGAATACTTACTGTGCATCATTGCATGTGCTCTCTCCTGCTGTAGCTACTCGCACGACGGACCTCGTCTCGCTTCCTCCAGCCGGTGAATACTTACTGTGCATCATTGCATGTGCTCTCTCCTGCTGTAGCTACTCGCACGACGGACCTCGTCTCGCTTCCTCCAGCCGGTGAATACTTACTGTGCATCATTGCATGTGCTCTCTCCTGCTGTAGCTGCTCGCACGACGGACCTCGTCCTCGCTTCCTCCAGCCGGTGAATACTTACTGTGCATCATTGCATGTGCTCTCTCCTGCTGTAGCTGCTCGCACGACGGACCTCGTCCTCGCTTCCTCCAGCCGGTGAATACTTACTGTGCATCATTGCATGTGCTCTCTCCTGCTGTAGCTACTCGCACGACGGACCTCGTCCTCGCTTCCTCCAGCCGGTGAATACTTACTGTGCATCATTGCATGTGCTCTCTCCTGCTGTAGCTGCTCGCACGACGGACCTCGTCCTCGCTTCCTCCAGCCGGTGAATACTTACTGTGCATCATTGCATGTGCTCTCTCCTGCTGTAGCTACTCGCACGACGGACCTCGTCCTCGCTTCCTCCAGCCGGTGAATACTTACTGTGCATCATTGCATGTGCTCTCTCCTGCTGTAGCTACTCGCACGACGGACCTCGTCCTCGCTTCCTCCAGCCGGTGAATACTTACTGTGCATCATTGCATGTGCTCTCTCCTGCTGTAGCTGCTCGCACGACGGACCTCGTCCTCGCTTCCTCCAGCCGGTGAATACTTACTGTGCATCATTGCATGTGCTCTCTCCTGCTGTAGCTGCTCGCACGACGGACCTCGTCCTCGCTTCCTCCAGCCGGTGAATACTTACTGTGCATCATTGCATGTGCTCTCTCCTGCTGTAGCTGCTCGCACGACGGACCTCGTCCTCGCTTCCTCCAGCCGGTGAATACTTACTGTGCATCATTGCATGTGCTCTCTCCTGCTGTAGCTGCTCGCACGACGGACCTCGTCCTCGCTTCCTCCAGCCGGTGAATACTTACTGTGCATCATTGCATGTGCTCTCTCCTGCTGTAGCTACTCGCACGACGGACCTCGTCCTCGCTTCCTCCAGCCGGTGAATACTTACTGTGCATCATTGCATGTGCTCTCTCCTGCTGTAGCTACTCGCACGACGGACCTCGTCCTCGCTTCCTCCAGCCGGTGAATACTTACTGTGCATCATTGCATGTGCTCTCTCCTGCTGTAGCTACTCGCACGACGGACCTCGTCCTCGCTTCCTCCAGCCGGTGAATACTTACTGTGCATCATTGCATGTGCTCTCTCCTGCTGTAGCTGCTCGCACGACGGACCTCGTCCTCGCTTCCTCCAGCCGGTGAATACTTACTGTGCATCATTGCATGTGCTCTCTCCTGCTGTAGCTACTCGCACGACGGACCTCGTCCTCGCTTCCTCCAGCCGGTGAATACTTACTGTGCATCATTGCATGTGCTCTCTCCTGCTGTAGCTACTCGCACGACGGACCTCGTCCTCGCTTCCTCCAGCCGGTGAATACTTACTGTGCATCATTGCATGTGCTCTCTCCTGCTGTAGCTACTCGCACGACGGACCTCGTCCTCGCTTCCTCCAGCCGGTGAATACTTACTGTGCATCATTGCATGTGCTCTCTCCTGCTGTAGCTACTCGCACGACGGACCTCGTCCTCGCTTCCTCCAGCCGGTGAATACTTACTGTGCATCATTGCATGTGCTCTCTCCTGCTGTAGCTGCTCGCACGACGGACCTCGTCCTCGCTTCCTCCAGCCGGTGAATACTTACTGTGCATCATTGCATGTGCTCTCTCCTGCTGTAGCTACTCGCACGACGGACCTCGTCTCGCTTCCTCCAGCCGGTGAATACTTACTGTGCATCATTGCATGTGCTCTCTCCTGCTGTAGCTACTCGCACGACGGACCTCGTCCTCGCTTCCTCCAGCCGGTGAATACTTACTGTGCATCATTGCATGTGCTCTCTCCTGCTGTAGCTACTCGCACGACGGACCTCGTCTCGCTTCCTCCAGCCGGTGAATACTTACTGCTCTCTGACTGCCCTGAGCGCCGCATTTGCTTCCGAGTGCGCTTGTTGGTAAACATCACACGTATTTCAAATTTAAGGGATGTGGTGTTATTAATTTCCTTATCAACTTGACATTACAATTTTCGCGTGAAGTCGTATCAATGGACATGTGGCTTATGTCTTGTTTTTAAGGAGATTTATAAAAGTTTTATAAGCGTGATCGTATAAAACATTTTAAATCATTAAAGTGTTTTTTTTTTAAATGCTTCTCGTGCACTTTGTATTCCAAAGAAGTACATCTCCGGAACTCCTGAAATGGTCTGTAACTTCATAATACATTCATGCTATTATAGGCCTTCACACGGAACCAGGAGCGATTTGATGCGCACCGGCTTTCTGTTCCAGGCTATCTGGGTTCGAGTCCCGGGTGTTCAGTTTTTGTCGTCTAAGTTCATAAAAAACACCTGTTGTCTACGGTCATTATTATTGTCAAATTAAACTAAAGTGTGTCGTAATATGGTTAGCTCGATGGTGACGAAAATTACCAACCCAGCAAACTTTTTTTTTAAATTAAAAGAGAAGATGTAAACTTGGGAAGTCGCTGGACTCGCACTCCAAAGGACCACGGGTTCGAATACCGGTGTTCGGCCTCCCTGGTTTATGATTGCCCTGTGGTTCCTGGGAATCCCTCCAGGCCAGTACTGGGGTGGTCCCTTAGGCCCGAGACGATTCCTCTCCATATGTCCTTCTGCGTCGTTGTGTGATGCTGTCTCTAATGGCTTCTCTGACGGACGAGTCGTTAAAACTTAATTATTTATATAATAATGCGAAGTACATTAAACTATTTAGAAATTAATTGAAGCAAATATTATAAAAATTTATTTATTTACTTTTGTAACAGAAAAAGTATATATAATTTACAGAACAATGGATATAGAGTAAATTGCCCGGGCTTCAATAAGAGAAGATTCATTTTTCATTATAAGGAAAAGGGAACCTTTATTTTCTTTTCAAAAACAAACGAAAAAAATAATTTTTATTTTTTAAAAAAAGAAATGTACAAAATGTCACATTGAAGTAGAAAAAGAATGAATGAATAGGTTTGTTTGGAGGGATGGGGATATTTTTCTAAATCAAATGTAAATCATATTTTGTACCTTAATTTGGAAAGACAATAATACAAAATTTTATCAAGAATTACCAAAATTGTTCTTTGAAGAGGAGAATTGAGATGGGGGTTGTTTTTTTAAATCTCGTGTAAACAGGGTGAAGCCCGGTCAACAATAATACCTTTAACTTTAGATTCATTGTGCAGTAATTTTTTTTTCTGTTACAAAAGTTATGTAATTGATTTTTTATAATTTTTGTAGCAATAAATTAAAAAAATAGTTTAGTGTATTAAATAAATAAAGAATCATAACTTCTAACGTGAGTTCAAGCATCTTTTTTTACCATGATTTTATTAGCTTCAACTGTATGTATGTATGAATGGACTATGTAATAAAATCTTTCCATTCAATTTTTACCCACTTTTCGACGTCCGCATGAGTTGAAATTTTGCATACGTACAAAGAACCTCTGACAATACTTTATTTTGATTACTTAAGACCTTAGTGTTATGGGGGAGTTGGAGAGGGGGTCAGAGAGTCAAAAAATCACTAATTTCGAGCCCCTGTAAAGGGGTAAATTTCTAAAATTTCTAAAATAAATTTTTTTACAATTTAGAGTGTTTCCGAGGTCGGGTTATGGTGGAAAATGTAACCGGGGTTCGTTAATGGCAATATAGGTACTTTATCTGACATTATCTGGTCACTCTTCCGGCGTGATACGGACATTCCATTAGTCCGTGTTGATTTCGGCACAGATGGTGTACTTATAACTGAACCATTAGCTATTCATTTTCCAGCGAAATACAGCTATAGTACTGCTTAAAAGCCGAATATTGCCATTAATGCTGAGTGGGGCATCTACCGTGCATAAAACGCAACGCTGCACTGTAGATAATGCAGTTGTTTATTTGGGATCGCGTCTCTTTGCTGCCGGGCAGGCTTATGTAGCTCTTAGTCGCGTAAAGTCACTGGATGGTCTCCAAGTAGAAGAACTTGATTGCTCTAAGATAACAAGAAATGTTCCATGTACTGTTGACGCATTATCTGAAATGACTAGATTACGTGAACATTAACGACTAATTTTAAATTCATACTAACAATTAAATACTTTAATATTTAGTATTTTAATTTGTTTCACTTACTCATATTCAATATTTTTATATTATTTTGAGACTAAAAAGAATAAAATAAACTGATAGTTAAAAAAAACTAAAAATAACACTGCTTTTATCGTTAAATGAACTAAAAATAAAAAATCATAAAATTTAAATTTAAGTTTTTTGTCTACCAGCCAAATAATGCATCACCACTATGTATAAATAAAAGCGTGGGGTCATCTCTTCTTTCAATTTCGTAATGACTATATCCTAAAAAATAGTGATAGAAAATGTAAGAGAAATGATATGAAGCACCCAGGAGCCCCCCCCCCCCCTGGAATTAGGAGCTCCTCACTAAGGGGGGCCTGCCTGCACTTGCAAAAGCGGGACTCTGACACGTGTGTGATTCCAAAACTTTGTCATATGGAATCTGTATATTTTAAAGTTTTCTTTTTATTGCATGCATGTAAAACCAAAATATGGGCAGTGTACAGAACACAGGCACCACATACAGATATGACGTGTCGGTTAACCCCACGTGCAAAATTCTCTGTCCCCCCTCCCTCTATAAATTTCCGTGAGCCCCATTTCGAAACCTGCTGATTTGCGCCCCTGAAACACCCTATTACTAATTTCAAGTTAATTATTGTTATTAAGTTCATACATTTTAGCTGTTAGACAAAAAACTTAAAATTAAATTTTATTTTCATTCAACCATAAAATCAGTTTTTTTTATATAAGTGTTTTACTACGTGCCATGGCTGTATCCTCCCCAATTCTCGTGTATCACATACTTTTTTTTTTAATTTTTAAATTTTTACGCCTTGCCCTTCAGCAAGGCCAATAGAGATTATTTTTTTCAAAATAAGAAAAAGACTGTTACTGTCTTATTATTCTTCAGTTAGTACAGCAAGGAATAATCAAAACATTTACCTAGAGTGACGAGAGGAACAGATGGATGGGAAAAACAAAACTAAGCAGGCTTGTGTTTTTTTTTTTTACTTTTTTACTTATTACTATTACAAATCATAAACAGGTCACCGTGGACTTTAAATAATTACTTATACCAATATAAACATTCCAAACTGTTACAAAAATCCATTTTCATCTAGTTTCAATAATCGTTAAACATATTATATCAGCTGTTATGTGTCGTGCTGCGCCGCCCCCAGCTACTTGGCGCCCTAGGCGGTTGCCTAGTTCGCCTATATGGACGCGCCGGCCCTGGATGGATGTTCCTGGATTCGTACGCCTGTTACATTTGAATGAGGTTCAACATTTTTACGGTGCTCGGCCATCGCTGAAACCACTCAGGCCAGCTCGGAGCTGAGCGCGGTCGGGTGGACACAGCGGGTGCTCTGTCGCGGGTCTCGCGCTGGAAGACTTATTGCCAACAGCTGTCGAGGCACTGTGAGTCACGGCGCTTTCAGTTCACATGTTGCCTAGCTAATCAAACTCCATAGCTTTTCATACGTTCTTTCAATGATTCTTGCCATGAAGTTAGGAATTTACAGGAACAGCATGCTGTAACGTAGTTGAATACACTTTTTGACCATACTGTAGCGCCCAAAACATTGCGGAAATGGTGCTTGATCACATCTGATGATGGTTAGTAAGTATGATAGAATATCCATCGTTAAACACAGTCATTTCCATAAGATACAATCATTTCAAACTGTTTCCACAATTCAAACACTACTCTCTAGCCAATATTTTGGACGTCTAACCAACATGGCGTAGACAATGAGCTGAAAATGAAAAAAAAAAAAAAAAAAATCATCACCCGGTTACCATGTGATCATGCAAACTGTGGCCACTTCCTGATTCTAGCAATGGGGAGTATTGGTTTTAAATAATTTTATGGACATGGCCATTGATGGTTTGGACTGGTTGCCGAAGTTTGATAGCTGGGTTCGTTTGTGCGTCGCTATGTTGTCCAAGGCTGTTGGTTTTTTGATGTGCAATATCTTAGCTCGTGGTATATACGGCATTTGGGAGGAGTAACTTCGTGGATGGAACCGAAGTCGCATGAAACGGAAATGTGTAACCACGGTGCTTCCATCTGTGGTGGACGGCACGAACTTTAGTTCACAAAGCCAAAGGGAAACTTTATAGTATTAACTTTTTAATGAATTTTTACAAGATGAGCAGTATTTTAATAGCAGTCCTTCTCAAAAATCAGGTCAAAGGTCGGGTTTTAGTGTTTTTCGAGCCTTTTTTACTTTTATAGGAGCCGTTTCATTATATATTTTTTAATTTATGTCTGCTAATCAAATATTCCATAGTCGATGTAGCTGCTCCGGTAACGAATTCTAGCGGTGGTTGCGGAATTCGCGTGTGATTCGCTTCAGTAAACTAGTTGAAACACAATTTACGTACATTTATCACGATCGGCATTGTTTTTAAAGAATTCGGCGTTAAATTTCGTGTCTGAGTTCCTAGTTTCGTATTATAAGGGTATTTGCAACAGGAGAACACGTGAATTTTCTCGTTACCGAGGTCATGTGCTACACATCTCGTCGTTGTTAGCCCACTCTGTCCGTCTGTGCTGTAATATTTTTTTTCTGATTAAATTCATTCTACGGAATTCTCTGTGCTGTCTCGACATATAACATTTGACATCAGCTGATCTTTGCTTATTCTCTGCGTGTTTATGAACTTATCTTTGTGGTTTATTTTGAGGTTTTTCTATGTCAACCAATGTGAACTAGCAATAGTGTAATGTGCACGAAATCATTTTAAGTCCATAGCAATTATTATGGCCGAGTATAAAATCAGAACGTGTTTGGAAAATTCGTATTTGCACTGCATCAAATAGTGTGGCTCTGTTTGTTGCTCTAGCTGACGCACTTTAAACTTTGGCGAGGAAAAATGCAGTACCCCAGCCATATTGGGGGAACTCCCCGTTTCCGAGAAGTTGCTGATATAACCAGTCCACAGTGCCGAACCCATCGTGCGTTAAGCAATGTGTTGGAGGATTGTGGACCGGGCCTACGGTGTTTGTGTGATCACAAACTAATCCATCAAGGCAATGTCGTGGGGTTACACACCCGAATTTTTTGTGGTTGACGTTAGAAATATAGATATGTCGGCCCGGTGCCAGGTTTCACCAGTAAATGCCAGAGATACCTATCGCGATCTTGGATTGTGACGGCTAGGTGGCCATCTTGTTTTACCTTGACCTAAATTCAGCAATTTTTAATTCTAGAACTTTCCTCCATCTTGGATTCCACCATTTTGTATTCTGGCAGCACAGCCATCTTGTTTTCGTCTGCTGGTGACCGCCATCTTGTTTTCGATTGCTGGAGGCTATCATCTTGGATTATATAGTTCCACCATATGGTTTTTTGCTGGAAGTTGCCATCTTGGATGACATCATGTGCGCCATCTTTGGTTCTGCTGTTTGTTCCTAGAGTGCACCAGCATCGTGCTACTTAATGTTGATCCATTAACTACCAGTGTTGTTATGACCCTGAAAGACATATTAAATTTAATTTTTTATACTTACCAAATACATTGGAAGCGAGGTGATTCGAACCATGACAGGATGGTGGACCTCTGGTATCGAAAACTATGCATTTGACCATAACTAAAGTATATATAAAAATGACACATTCGGAAATGTATTTTTTTTTAATATGAAGGAATAATTAGCAGTATATGTTGGAGGCCGAGACGCCATCTTTGTTTTATATAGTTACTGGACGATTTATCATCGTCTCTAACAATGGTGTTGCGTTGACGATTCTTCTATAACAATAGTACGATGGCTTTGCTTGATAGATTTTTGATAGTTTTTGATAGTTTTCTTTTTTCGTGGGTTAAAATGAATGAGATCTACATACTGTAAAAATGTAAAAATTTCCTTTTGAAGTGGGTTAGAATTTATTTAAATGAGTGAGAAAATCAGTGAGTCGTACATTGGGTTGTGTATATATTTAGATATACAAATAAATTAATTCTCGCTGCCCACATGCTCGCTATTGCGGCCCGTGTCACCATATGTTACTTTTATAAATATATTTTTATGGTAATTTCTTAAGTAAGTGAGATTTTTACAGTATGAAAAGTTATCTATGTTTTAATGCAATCATCTTGTCAACTATTCCATTAATTTATTAAATCGGTTCAATAATAAATGTGTCATTAAGTAACAAACAACCAAAAATCCCAAAATCTACATTATGCTTTTCTCAAACTGCGATGCATTCTGGTCCGATATTGTTGGT
Organism: Bacillus rossius redtenbacheri; assembly: GCF_032445375.1. NCBI lineage: Eukaryota > Metazoa > Arthropoda > Insecta > Phasmatodea > Bacillidae > Bacillus > Bacillus rossius. Next base: position 114,468,095 of record NC_086330.1, on the reverse strand, counting down.
GGGACCCGGCCAAGGTTAGTAGAGGGAGGTTGCCTCGGTCCCGTAAGCGCTGTGTAGCCAGCCGGCCGAGGGTGGGTGACGTCACTAGCAGTCCCGCAGCTGCCTGCCCGTTATCTGTCTGCCGCGTCCGGCCACAGCAGCAAGTGTCGCGTCTTAAAATAAACTCATAGATCGAACACGTTGTTAACACTATTACAACGACCCTTCCATAATTGTTCCATTATATTTATACTCGGTCTAATACTGATATGGCTGCCATTATTATAAATATTATCCCCCCCCCCCCAAAAAAAAAAACGCAATAAAGTAAGTTAACACGCGAAAAACAGATTCCATTATTATGATAAGCACAAAAATTATTATGTACATAGAAAACCATTCCACATCACTGATGATTGTGAGTACCTTGCAAGAAATACACAAAAAAAAAAAACAAGCATATGTGGAAACAATAAAATATCTCGGTACTCACCAAACATTGCAACCGTTGCATATTTGGTTAGCTCATTGATCGTCCGTAGTTTCCGATGTCGGATTATTTCTTTACTCTTGGAAAATAAAAAATTAAAATAAAAAAAATCATTTAGCATTAAGTTTTTGAGAGATTGCTTTAACACACGTGTAACTTAAAAAAATTGTTTAGTTGATAATGCACCATATAAATAAAAATTCGGTCATCCTGATCAAAACTAGACCTAATAAAATATTCCGAATGTCACTTTAGAAGTCAGCTATTTAATGCAGCATACAAATTCAGGTCTTAAATGCCTAAGTACTTCATGTAACAATTCTTTTGTATTTTTTAATTTTTTTCCTCCCGTCGTCTGACATGGCACTAGAAGTTCTCTTGGTAGATTTTCGGGATTCTTCTGAAAGACACTTCATTCTTATGAATGTTCTTTGAAGAACAAAGGCTCTGATAATTTTCTTTGGAATATTATTTAAGGAAGGAGCAATCTTATCCACCAATTTCGTCACGACGCCTGGGCCTTTTAGAAGTTCTTTACCATGATAATTTTGGAATTCACACTCAAGCTGCTTTGCTTGACGTAACCATAGTTCAGACGGTATACACAATCCCCCATAAGACAGATGATTGACCCACGATGATTCAGTTGGTATTAGAGTATTCGCCTCATTGCTACTTTCTAAGTAGGAGAACTCTGATTTGAGTTTTTTTGCCACCCAACCACAAAGGTATTCAAAAGCATTTTCTTCTAAATCGGTAGAAAATTTAAATTCTGTTTGTGTTGTAATGATATCATCCGCAGTTACGTTTCCTTCAGACTTGCCTTCTTCTTTAAGAAAATTTGTTTTTGATTTTTCAGTTTCACTTACTGAATCAAAAAGACCGCTAAGTTTAAGCACTTTGCTTGCCACAAATTCCGTGTCATCTGAAGCAGCGGTCGTATTTGTGTTCGTCCGTAGCACACCTTGGTTTTTTCCTAAAATTATCATCCTCAGGCGGTATAGTGCATCTAAAGGCGTGGGATGATCGTTTAATCCTCCACGGGTGCGAATCTGCGAAAACAAATTTTCAATAATGTCTTGATTAATACGATGGGTCAATATGTAACTAATACTATGTGTCAGTTTTAGATCTCTGTAAAGAAGCTGTAATGATTTCGTAGACACAATGACACCTTTCTGGAAAAAATGCATAGTTTTTTTCCCGCAGCAACGCAATTTACTTATTGTTTCAATCATTTTGTTTAAAATTTCGTCTTGAGCAGTTAATTCTTGGCCGTATGCTTTTCGGGATGGTTCGCCAATATTACGGGGTATATAACAGTTCATGGTGTCAAACCATTGGTCACACAGGAGAATAAAGTCTGCAGTTGCTTGTGCCACATTCTTGTCCATTCCGGACATTTTAGTTTTCAAAGCGATAGCAGTGGTTCGTGACAATAATTCACTTGCTTTCCTTACATTCTGCCGCTGCGTTTTTTCCACCGATATATGTGTCTTTGTTAGTTTGTGGCATATTTTGAGATCTGAGGATTCTTCTGCATTTATAAGGGCTTCGACTGGTCCTTTATTAATGTGTATGTTACCAGGTAAATTGAACCCTGTATCCAAAAACCAATTCCTGATGAGTTTCAAAAGATGTGGCGGATCAGCAAACACATAAATTTTCTCGGTTTCTGCACTAGGGTGGTTAAAAAATGTCTTGTCTGTACTTATTCCCATTTCCTTCCATAGGCCTACATTTCCTCCCCCAAGATCACTTACTATGGCTTTCACCACGTATCCTGCACCACGAAGCTTATCAATAATTGACAGAAGAATATCTTTCGTCATTTTTGTGTCAAAATTTATGTAAAGTGGCTGCTTCCATTTAGAAAACAAGCCTCTAGCCATTACAACTTGCATGTATGAAAAAGGTCCGACAACTTCATCTTTTTTCACATCGTATTCCAGAGTTCTCTTTACTTTAACTTCGTCAAATTGCAGGACTGCTATGCGTTCTTTATCAATCAGTTTTGATCCGGCAACTTCAAGATACTGAAACATGTGCTGAAGTAGGCCCTCACGCATTTCCAAAGATGATGCCCACCTCTGAAGCGTGGATATACCTGGCAAAGGGATATTCATTTTTTTCTTCAGAAAAAGATAGCAACGTTTACTTAGGTACCTTAATGTGAACGCCAAAGATATTTCTTCATTAGTCCACCTCACATGTTTCCTTATTCCAAGAAGCAACCCTATTTGATTTTTCGTAAACAATGACGACAGCACTTGGAAACATTTTTTTGATTCTTTAGAATCTTTTACATTCTTTCTCTTCAGGTTATTATTTTCTTTCTTTAATTTTTTAATATTTTTGGCGTCTGAGAGAAGTTTATTTTCTAATAGTAATATTTTATGTTTCAGAATTTCATTTTCTTTTTTTAGATTTTCTTCTTTATTTTCTACCTTATTTCTAGCACTGAGGCTGCTAGATTCAATTACACTTATTTCTTGCGGTTCTTTTATCAGCTCTGTTGCAATTTTTTTGTTTTGTCTTGAATTGTACCGAGAATTACGTTCTACAGAATTTGTATCCTCCCGGTGAATATGATCCTTAGACAACAATTTTACAGATGGTACAGCAGATTTCTTCAAAACTTTCTTCGGTTCAGTTTTTAACAGTTCAGCCTGTAGATCTCTTTCATAGTCCTCGACCATAAAATGATCTGAACAAACATAAGACGTATCAGGATTGAATTTATCTTGTCGTTTGCAGCGTTGCACCCATTGGCTTTTGAACACAATTTCTTTTGGAAATCTGTGGTATATGACGTTTTTTGATTTTTCACGACGATTTTTACAAACAGCTACAGCACACCCAGTCCCGGGAATTTTACCACACAGCAAACTAGTATTGAAGCTGCATTAATGTTATAAAATATTCGTTCAAACGCCGAACACTGCACAAGTTGACGTTTATCAGGCTAGGAAATAAAACTCTAAACACACACGCGAGGTACACATAAAGTAGCTGAATTCGTCGTGCACATGAAGATGAAACTAGAAGTACGCGTGTCATGAGATCGCCTCTATGACAGTGCGTCCAGTTTTGTCGGGACGGAAAGATAAATTTGTGAAAGCGCGCGCGTCTTGACTGGGGGACGGGATGGGAGCAAGGTCGAGGCGGTGGACTGCACGTGACGTCACTTCGCTGCCTGCGCAGAAAGATGCGCGCGCGTCTGAGGCAACCTCCCCTTCTACTAACCTTGGGACCCGGCTAGTGTTTGTGTTAGCATGGGCACGAAGTTAGCTCCGGAATTATATATCGTTGGTTTGAATACTTTTCTTGCATACTCCCAAAACAAGTCATCAGGAAGTAATTTGGCTTTTCTTTCGTGCGAATAAACAGATAATGTGTTAGTCAGTGACACCGCCTGTTAAATGAGTAATTTTAAATGAGCCCCACTAAGAATAAACAATGAACTTGAGTTTTGATGTAATAATTTATAATAAAAATTCTTTTAAATTTTGTAATTTTTATAGTAAATATAGACATTGGCTTATAATTATTTATTTTAATCACTTGTTAGTTAAGTTTTTATATATACATTTTATTATATAGCCTACAAAGTTATTTAAAAATTCTGGCACCAGGTAATTTATGATATTTTGTAAATTCGTAAAAACGTGTACCGGAGTAATGTACTTATAGTATTTTTATAATATAATATCAGTATAAAGTCTTGTTAAGGAATGCTTATAGTCAAGTATCCTATTCACAGCTAGGCGGTTTGAGTACGAGAACTTATATTTTTACGATCGTGCTTATAAAATAAACAGTAGATGGAAATTGTTTAGCGATTGTTTTCTTTGTACTCTCTGCCCAATCCAAATGCACAGTTTTAGTTTGATACTTTCAGCTCTGTTTGTTGGCCCGACCCCCGTCGGAGATATTCTCTTTAAAAAGGTGTTATATAAAATTGGTAAAATAATTGAGGATATTTGTGATGCTTCGCGCGGAGTGTACGGATTGTGTGTTCGTCCTCTAAGGAGGAGGAGAGCACACAATCTTACTGATTTTTATTATAAATAAAACTGTATGGGGAAATAAAACTGTACTTTACATGAAATGATGAAAAAAAATTTTAGAAACCTATCTTTTACGTTAGGTTTGTAAAAACTCAAATATGAAGTTTTAAAACATTTTTAATTTTTTATTTCGGCATCACGTGGAATCACGTAGGCTAATAATACATAGCAATAAAATATTTGAAAGTTTTTCTGATACGAAATTATGAATTGAAGTTTTCATTGACCAGCACTTTAATCTACATGCTGATACAACTTTTATTTTACTTTTCCCGTGAATGTCCATATTTGAACAGAACGCTAGACGAACAGACGCGCGCCCGGGGTGGCTACCGGCTGGCCCGCCGCGAGCCGCCCTGCTGCCACGGCTCGAAGCCGTCCGCGATAAGCAAGCCGGTAATCAAGACGAAGTCGGGAGTTCCCCCCCCCCCCCTCCCCCCTCACACACACACACACACACACACACACACACACAGTTTTTAACCTTTCTATGTATAGCCGTGCGCCGCTCCTCTGTTATCTGATTCGACACGAGCAAAGTGCGCAGGTCTGCGCAAACCACGCGCACCGGATGTATCCGGAACCCTTGCGACATAGCGTCGCCCCTCGTCGCTGATAGAGGAGTCGTGTTGCGAGAAGCAAGTTCTGTCAGAGATGCGTCGACGCCTCGGCGCTGGCGTCGTGACGCCGATGCCTGCCTCGGCACGCGTGCGGTGCGAGGAGCTTCAGGAAAATTAAACACGCGACTTGAAAACTGCTCGAGATGGCCGAGTGGTGTCTGTTTAAGAATACGCTTAGGGCGGATGAATAGTTCTGTTTCCGCATTTTGTATTTAAACTTTACTTATGCGAGAGTGAAAACGTCTAAAACGCGTGTTTTCATAATACGTTTTAGGCATAAAACCAGTCGGTAAAAATTCTTGAGAGCACTCTAGGGATTAGCATTACACTTTTATCTCCATTTCTCCGAGATTTAATGTCATGGTTACAGTGCAAATCTCATAGTTGTCCCATGCACGACGAGAAGACTACTTCTATACTTGCCAGCTCGGAGCACCAGCGAGCGTCGCACTTTATCCCGCCTCACTGACCCCACATCCGCCACGATCCCCACTTGCGATCAATCCGGGTTCCAGCCGGCCAACAATCTAATCCGGACCGCTCGCTGTGATAAAAGTGATCTAACCATCTTATATATATATATATATTTATATATTTATATATATAGACACACTAGATGACCCGGTGAACTTCGTACCACCTAAAATAAATTTTGTAACTCTTCATAAGCGATTATCAATCCTGATCGACCTTCCAACTTTAATTCATTGAGATCGAGAATTTTAGCCGCATCGTGTACGGTTTGGTTTTTTTTTTTAGTTATTAAATAAAACTCGTTTGTAATTTAAATGAATTCAATGTATTTTATTTACATGACAGATAAATGAAGTTAACATTCAATGCAAAGCTTTCTGGTAAACTACAATTTACGTTTTGTTTTTCGACGCGTAAATAAACAAAGATGATGGTTTTCCGAGAGATCAATCAACTTATATCAATATAAAAAGAATTATGAATAATTTTTAAAAACTTTGATAAAAATCATTTTGTCCGCCCTAGGTGGGTAAAATGACATACGTGGTGCGAACAAAATGGCATACCATATTTGTACTGGAAATCAGTCTGGAATTATTTCGCTATGCAGAGTTCACAAATAAATCTCTTCGTCTGTTTTGGCACACCTGCACATGCGACTGAAAGTGCACCAAACCATTTATGAAATACAACTGTTGCCATCCAACCTGATTCCTATGCAATGCCCAAACAACCGGTTGGAGCGTCATCTATCAACTCCTGTTTCATGATTTTTCTTGGATAAATTAAGCACGGCGGGCTATTTGCACTCATGCAACAAACAACTGTCACATGAGACCCCTTTACAGCACTAGTTAAAGTCCCAACCTGCTTACACCTAGTAGTAGCAAACACTTTTCGGGGTCTCTGAACTGTTGATAAAGTATAGAGCCTATGCGGATAAATGTTATTGCTCTGCATTATGTCTCATTAGGTGTTAAAAAACGGTGCTACTTGCGGCTTGTTGAAGGCTTGGACTCTCGCAGCTGAAGTAGCTTCTGGTTTTCTTAAAGACTAATTGCCCGACCCGGCTTCGCACGACTATACTAATGGAAAACAATTAACATCTCCCATTTACAGTTATGGTAAATAAAAAAAATTCAGTGAAAATTTATTACAATGCTGTATAATGTACCGGAGAGAAAATGAATAGCACCGATGGTTTTCCGACTCGTGCACGCAACGTACAACTGATGTACCCGTACTTCACTACGGCAGTCTACAGGCAGATCACTCTTTCGCCGCTCATTATACATGCCCCTCCTTGTGGGTACGCCACTGCCGCGCGATGCCCGTTGCCATGGAGACGCAGAAGGCATGAACAATGCAAAATCCTGTTCTCATGCAGACAAAGTACCCACTGTTGCCTGGTTTTAACCACCCATGGGATCTAATTTTCGGAAAATGTCATCCTGCGTAACATAAGGAACATTACTGTGAAGTTTCAAGCCTGTAAAATATATATACTTGAAAAAAAGGGCAATAAAAAAACAAATTAAACACAGAGAGAGGGAAAAAAACAATAGTTTAGGTTTGCGATTTAAAGTGATAAAAAGTATTTAAATACTAATTGAACTCTTGCTTCGTTGTTAATATCACACGGGTGTTTTTTACTTGTATGGGAAAATTAAGAATGATAAGGCATCTTGTGCGTGGCAACAATGTTAATAGGCAATAGGAACTAAACTTCTAGCGCCTGCGGCATTGTCAACACATATTTCGTACGTGTACTGCATGTTGTATCTAACCCCCTCCAACGCATTTGATTCTAAATTGGACTTTTAGTAAGGATCCCTAATCTTATTGATAATATAATATAGTCTATAGCCTTCCTCGATAAATGTACTATCCAACACTGAAAGAATTGTTCAAATCGGACCAGTGGTTCCTGAGATTAGCGCGTTCAAACAAACAAACAAACAAACTCTTCAGCTTTATAATATTAGTATAGATATGTCCGGGTGTCTGCGTTGAAATCCAGTTAACCATTCTTTGCCTGCCATTTTCTTTTCTTCATTAAACTTATTAGGAATATTATTCACGTCTGCAAATTGGTAGGCTAATTGCAGAACTTCCGTGTGGATCCAAACAACCTCGTTTCCAGTAGCTTAATATGTTCAACCAGCTCTCGTTCTATCTCATATGTAAAAACACTCGTATATCAACCCATTTCTAAAACAATAAGGTACACGATTATATGCGTTTTTATCATGCTAACAAGCCACGAAAGTCTGGAAAAGATTAAGTACCCATACTTTTGTTGTTGGAGCTAAGACTTTATTTTGTTCCAGAGCATGTCTTCTGAGTCGATTGTGGGACTTTGAACACTTTGGAAGCCATCAACCAGCCCATATTTTTTTTTCATAGCTTAAATAGTTTTTCCATGGAGGATTTGTCCCAACCCAGGCTGTCTGTCTTTCTAGAATAGTTGCGAGGCATGTTGTTCTATTATCTGGAAAAATAAAAATAGGTCATTTTGTCATTTTGTCATTATAACCTCAAACATTAGAAAATAATAACTAAAAATATGATATGAATTTTGAGATTTCCACACATTTTGGGAGTTATTTAGTAATTTTACAATGAACTCAAGTCAATAAAAAAAATGAAAGTGGAAAAATTCTTATTTTTACTGAGAAACCAAATCCTTCTGAGTAAATCTCGAGACTGCAAAAATCAAACAAACTAGTGTCCACCTCACGCGACTGAACGGACGCCACTGACGACGGAACAGGTTGCGACAAATAACTAAACGGCCATCTACACATCATTTTCGGAACTAATTTGTCTTTGGTTTCGGAGAAAAGCGAGTGTGCCATTTTACCCGCCTATGTCATTTCCCCTAGTAATTGGGTTGTATCTTGTACTGGATTTGTAGAAATAAAGTTTTCGTAACTTTTTGGTTTGTATTGATCTAAGAAATGGTTTATTGTATTGATGATTTTGTTTTTTGTAGTTGATTAATATGGTGTTTGTCGAAAGATTCCTTTTTTTTCTTCTATGTAGGGTTGACATATTGATGGGTCAATCGTATCGGTCGTGTCAATTTCTTTGCATAAGTCTGTTATTTCGTTGGAGACATTTCCCCTGTGTAGGATGCCTCCACGACCGATATTTCTCTAAATACAGTACTGCTTGGCTTAAGGTTGGATGAGTCGTTTAATTGTTCTGGCACTGTTTGATGTTGCTGACGTGTAGATGACGTGGAGGTGGTCTCCGTGGAATCAGGCGATGAAATTCGGGGAATTTTTTCTGTTGAGGGTTCTTGATCTGAGGTTGATATATTCGTCCTGAGAGTATCTGATGACGAAGGTGTAGTGCTGATGTTGTGTTCTGCTGTTGGACGTAGATGGTTCGCTAGGATGTTGATGGAGAAGTCCATGGATAGTTGGTGAGAGGTAGACGATGATTTTGTGGTATTTTGTTTAAGGGAAGAAGAGCAAATTCCGTCAGTTGTAGTAGATTGTTGACCAGAAGTCGAAGTGGAGGTTTGATAATTTTAATCATTTGAATGATTAATTCTGTTGGTTGATATGGTTGTAGAATCACTGATATTTGTGTATTTCTTTTATTTGTATTCTGCTGGATATGTTTGTTGGATGGAGATATGCTGTTTCTTTTTCTTTTGGTCATAGTATTTGAAAGTGACTTGGTAGGTCGTTGAGTGGATCGTCTTCGTTTGGTTTGTGAAGTTCGTTTATTTTCTTTTTTTTTAATCAGGCATTGGGCTGGGAGATCTTGGTATTTTAACGATTTGTACTTTACTATGTTGTAGCGGCGTGGTGGTGTTTGAAATGTTATTCTCCGTTTGTTTATTCTCAACGGGCATTTTTGATCCGTTTCCGATTGGCCCTCCCATATGAATTCCATGTTGAAATGATTCTAAAGTAGTTTGTTTTCGTTCTGGTGATGATGGTATTTCGTCAGAGCAGAATGATATTAATGAATTTGGTGGTGTTGGTGGATAGTTTATGTTTTCTTCGAAGTATTCTGTCCAATAATCATTTGACTCACCTTCTGATTCGCTGTCAGCGTGTTGAACATAGGTACATTGAGCTTCTAAGGCTGTGTTGCACTCTGTCTTCACACACTGCTATAAGATGTTGTCGACAGTTGCCGCGCGCAGCGCAGACTGAGTGGAACATTTTGAGGGAGCTGGTTTTTACTCTTTTATATAGGTATTGGAAAAACAGGTTTGTACTTGACGGTAGGGGAAAGTTAAACTGTATTGGCCTTGAATTTGTATTTAGCAGAAACCTCCACGAGTTCTTTTATTGGATGTTGTGTTGGCGGTCTTCTGTTATAGTGGTCACACCTAGTCTGTCTTCATTAAAGAAAATTATATACTACGTCTGCGAATGACATCCGGTGAGGTGATTTTGCAGCTCCCGACTTTCAATGAAAGCTGCATTACAAATGCGAGGGAGCTGCAAATAAATAATTACGGTTCAGTGGGAAACAGAGTTTCGAGGTAGGCTATATCTTAAAACAGAAATTGCTAAATTTATAATTAGACTACCTGTTGCTCCGAGGTACTGTTATACGAAATTCAACCAATTTACAGCAGTCACCGTTGCCATTGTGATAGTGTCAATAGTTATTTAATTTTTTTTTTAGTACGTGTGTTCAATATTTATTTTTTTTCTAACATATATATTTTTTTTTTCAAAATCCCCCACCACTCCCGGGAAAAAAAATCCTGTATGCGCCATTGACTAGTACGTAGCACGATAACGGTACGTGCACCAGTCTGCCACCCGACAAACACCGCAGAGCACAAACAGGCGGAGGGTTTATCAGCGGCCGCTAACCGGTTCGAGCCGACGACCCGCGACCCCCGCGGCGGCCGGGCCAAGGGGAAGGCGAGCCGCGCTGCGACCGGCGCGAGGCGGTTGTCAGTAAGGAGGGGGGTCGCGCAACAACTCGCACGTATCGGGCGACCTTGGACCCTCCGCCACCGCCGGAGTCCCGCAGCGCAGTGCCGCGCCGCCAGCCGCAGCATGGGCACCCTCGCGCGCTGCTGCGCCCCAGGTAGGCCCTCTGGCCCGCTTGCACTCGCGACAGGGGTTTATAAGCATAGTCATGTCAAAACTATGTTTTATGGAAAACTTGTCTGTAGATTTTTAATTTTCTGCCCTTATTGCATGCATATAGGTCAAAATAAGAACGGTATACTACATGCAAGCACCAGAGACGACATATTGGTTAACCCTACATTTAAAACGCCCGGGCCTCCTTCTGCGGCCCACCTACAGATTCACGCCCTTGCCTCTACCTGTTATTTAAGGGAAAAAATATTCAAATCTCACAATTCAAAAAAACAAAATTCTTAATATGGTAAATTTAGGTAACTGTAAATGTGATCTGTGCATTTTGCATTACTTTTAAGGTTGTTTATGAATTCCATTAGCAATAAGTAATTTTTGATCTATCAGGCAGGGTAAACCCAAGTACAAAGAGATGTATTAACTCCACCAAGACCTGCCTGTTGCTTGGGCCCTGGGATTTTTCTCTACCCCCTCCTCCTTCTTCTTGATGGGCCTGGGCATTGCATCCCAGGGGCCCCGCGCAGAGACCCAGGAGTTGAAGTGGCCCACTACCTGTAGTGCTGAAGTGTAGTATTAGGTATTGATTGCGATGTGAGACCAGGAACTGAGGTTTCCTCAGCTCACTGCCTCATATCATTTCAGATGCACCCAGCAGCAGATCCAGGATTACTTCCTGGAGAGGACACAGAATGGAATAAAACTCTCAAAGTTATTACATAAAAAAACATATTACTAGCATAGGTTTAAGATTCATGCTGTATTCCTTGAATTGTTTTTGCCCCTGGACCCTTACTGTCTTTCGACAGCTTTGGTACCGAGTGCTCAGCGATTCAAATTCAAACATTTGCAATGGTAATAAATAAAGCCGCACAATCATCACAACTGTTTCTTACAATCTCTGGTGGAAGTAAAAAATGTTGCATCACAGAGGTGGATTTGTACCTAGATCATGAATGAAGCATTATTGGGTCGGGTTGTTTGCTGTTATGAAATACAAATTTAAAAAAATTGATATTATTTTAGATGATGAATTTTATGATCATCTGAGAGGTGTCATGTAGACCATCCTCCCCCCCCCCCCCCCCCCCAACCTACACTAAATCCGCTACTTGATGCACTTCCCACTTCTGTTGAATCATTTGCATCGGATGGCGGAGTGCTTGTAACAGCGTTATTGTAATGTATCAAAGGCTTACATAATATTTGTGACATTGATACATCTTAGATCAAGTCTTCGTGTATGCATTTCAATGAGACCTGTAACAATATAGCAACTAACAATATTTTCAATTTTATTTTAAGTTTTTCATGGTGTAAATGTTTGAGGAATCAATCTGCAAAGGTTTGCAAAACGCACTGCAATGAGCAGTCAGGCATCGAGCAACGACGCCGGTGGTTCTCGGAAATGTGAGCCTCTGCTCCTAGGGGCGCTGCCGGCGACGTGTGCTGCTCAGTGGCCATGCATCCGTGCCTAAGCAGGACTATCCAGCAGAGCCCCTCAAGTTAAAAAATATATAGTTTTAAATAATTTAGAATTTGTTTTTGTATGCAGTATGAACTTACAGAGTGCTGTGGTTTTTATTACCGCAACAGCATTGAGAAATATGTCAGATGCATCAACAACAGGGGTACACATCGTTTGCCCTACAGGCGTTTGCCCTAAACGTAGGGCAAATGCCTGTAGGGCAAACGACTTTAGGGCAAATGCCGTTTAGTGCAAACGACTGTAGGGCAAACGCCGGCAAGCACTTATGTTTTGGATTAACGAAACCACACCAACTTTTAGGGCAGACGCCTGTAGGGCAGACGCCTGTAGGGCAAACGACTGTCGAAAAACTTATTTTAGGGCAAATGCCTTTAGGGCAAATGCCGGAGCTTGGTCCGAATGGGATTATCAAACATTTTGTGCAAACGCCTTTAGGGCAAATGCCTGTAGGGCAAACGCCTGTAGGGCAAATGCCTTTAGGGCAAACGCCTGTAGGGCAAATGACTTTAGGGTAAACGAAGCTTAGGTTATTTTGGGTAATGTAGGTTTTTTCAATTATGTATCCATTCAAACAGTGTTCTCGTAGTTTATATTTCCTCCGCAGGTGGCAGTACCTAAATAAATGTTTTCCCTCTAAATGCAAAGTTTACAAAACCGTCGCTAGATGGCACTTATGTAAGCCTATATCGAGATTTGGTGGGAATTCATGTGGTATGAACTTCCTAGATTCACCAACAGATGGTTCCCTGCACTAAGTTCAATGTTATCGAATATTTTTTCTGTAAAATATTTCGGAACATTAGATGATGTAAGGTCTTCGACCAAAAAAAGAAATCGTATAATAAAAAAAACAGTAATGGCGATTTAACAAAAATATCGCTGGAAAAAGGTTCAATTTTTTTTCCGGGGCTTTGCTTATTTCAATTTCAGCTGTCAGACGCGCATTACGCTATGATTACTTAAAATATTACGATCATATAGGTAAATAATGCGACTACTAGCTGTTAAACATTTTCTTAATTAGCATAATAGTACTAATGCGGTTAAACTCCTACATATTGTTCATACTATTTTATTCTGGAATGTATACACAACATACACCTGAAGTACACAATGAAGAAGTATTCTAGTTCGTTTTGTTCTGGGTTTTCCATAATTTGCTAATAGGCTATATCCGTAATATAATATATATTTAAATACATTCATAATATTTCCCATATTTACATAGTGGATTCCACTTATATTCCCAAAATAAAATAATGAAGATACGTAATGGTATTTCTCAATAATAATAATAATGTGACTTTAGCCCACCGCACACAGAACGACTTTCCTTGCGGGATTGTATGCATATTTGTTTGTTCCACAATATTCCTTCCTTCTTCCAAACTGACTTGCAGTGACACTTACTTAATCATTTTCAGGAAGATCACACCCTTGTACAATAGTAACTTGCCCTGATGAGGATCCATAGTCAACATTTGGTTTAGTCGATTGGAGATCACGCCGTTTTAGTTTCAACCGACTATCTCCTTGGTAAGCCAGTTTACGCCGAGTTGTGCCGTGTCGAATCTTTTTACGAATGACTTTCTTGTGTATTGAACCAGGGCTCCTACCTGACATTTTTTTGAAAGGACTCTTCTCCCAAGCTAAACTATTCTTGAATCTTGTCCTGCCATGTAACATTTACGCTGAAAAGAGTCTCGCTGTGTATGTGTGTAGGTAATTTATTATTTTGCGTCCATTAAATTTGGCAACGAGGCTCGTATAGAATTCTGCCGAATTACTGGTTTTGTTTTCTTTGAGATATCTGTCACAAAAAAAAAGTCTTATTAAAAAATTAAAAACCTTTCGTTTGAACAAGATTGTTTTAGATATGAATCGTCTGTGTGCATAATAGTGTCAAATCATATATCCCATAATTATAAATGAAAAATCCCCGATGGCAGCCAGTCGGAAAGGTAGATTTCGCCGTGCGGCCTACCAATATAAAAAAAACTTTCTGAAAAATTCCAGAAGTTTCAATAACTATTTAAAATCTTATGAATATTTCTAGAATATCCTATGTAACAATAAATTGCAAATTAATTGTTGGCTCAACAATATGTATGAGATATAAATCCAATCCAACAATACATTAGACATTCATATTTACCTCAATTAGAAATTCTGAAATTCAGAGGACCTAGATAGGAGAAAATATCGTGAAATTTTCTGTAAGTCGCTCTGCGAAATCTACCTAAAAACGATCTCAGGAGAAAAAAAATTATAGTCACGTACAAACTTAATTTGTGGAGATGAACTGCGCGTGCACAACTAATACTTTTTTTGATACATGATTGTTATGCTAACAGTTTTTGTTATGGTTTGCTGTCCTGTAAGCCCGCCCCGCACGACGTCCAATTTCTGCTTTATATTCTATTATACCCATGGGTATAAAAGTGGGTATATAAATTTCATTAGCAGAAGTGAAGAAAGAATTCATTACTCCATACACACGATACCCAGAGTTCTAACAGAGAAAACAGCCAACATATTTGCCGACCAAGGCAAGCAAGTCGGGTTGGCTAAACCTATTGCGTACATTTAACCAAATAATGTATATATATATATACAGTGTTGTTAAGTAACGAATTACAAGTAATCGGATTACTTGTAACGATTACTTTTCAAGTAATTTATACTTGTAACGAATTACATTTAAAAAATGTAATTCGTACTTGTAATTGGAATACATAACATTAATTGTAATCGATACATTAAGGTAATCGATACTTTATATTTACTTGCCGTTACTTTTATTCTCGGAACGTATAATGAATACAATTAAGAACAAGATCATACACTTTTGTATTAGTAAAGTTGATAATTTTACGCTTGTAGTGCTACGATCGTATTCACAACATCTATGATCAAAAATGAAAAGCCAAAGTGACTTGCAGTGTCTCCAACATTACCCTATGCATTTTTAAAATTTAACACATCGCTGCCGTCAAGTTCTCCCGTTGAGCGTCTTTTTAGTGTTGGTAAAGATGTTTTTGCCATCAAGAGAGGGAATATATCTGATGAGAACTTTAAAATGCAATTGTTTTGTAAGGTCAATTCCAAAATTTAAAGTGTGTTACTTTTATTACAGGTAGCTACTTGAATTAAGTCTTTTGATGTTATTCAAACAAGTTTGTCCTCAAATATTATTCATTTAATTAAAGATAATAAATTTAATCATTACATGAAATCATTTTTTAACAAATCATATATGTATGTTTATTAATGTAACAAAGTGTAAAAAAATTGAATCGTAGGTCAGTTTTAAAATGTTAGCGGAAAGTAATTGTAATTGTAATTGTAATTTTACTGATTACTTCTATGTAAAGTAATTTTTACTTGTAATTAGTTACATTATCACCACAGTAATTGTAATTAAGCCTAATTACTTTTTCCGAGTACTTTTAACAACACTGTATATATATATATATATATATATATATATATCGTGCCCACTGTTAAAGTCGTAAGACTGTTTGTGGGCATGTGACAAATATGTAATTAACTAAATATAATTGCAAGGGTTTATTTTGAAAATTATGTAATTCGGTGAATTATTTTTTTAAATATTATTTTCTAATCTTCACTTGCAAAAAATATAGAGAAGTTGATTCAGTGTTTAAAAATGAGATCGAAGCAATTTTGAAACTAAATTGTTTTGAAAATATATTAACTAAAATTGCACTATTTTTGCTGATTCATTAGCATCTGAAACAGAGTTATATTTAATGATCTTTCTTTGTGTATTATACTTTTACGTAATTCATTATTGTAATTCCAAGACATATCAAAATCGTTCCTAGTTTACACTCATACCTATGACATTCATTCAAATATTGTGGCAATATGGATGATATGATTAAATGCATTTTGAAATGTTGTACATTTCATTGGCTGTCACACATAAAATCAGCCTTTTATTATTCTTCACTTGTTCCCATAAAACTTATTAGGGGTTAAGCTATAGATGGTCTGGGCGAATTAGCAAAATATGCACACTCTCGATGGAAGTATTTTCACCGCACTCTACAAACATATTAATAAAACGACAGATTCAGTTGGGCACATGTTATATAAAAATTGAAAATAGGCATGAAGGTCTCGGAGGCTATTTTAACAGTAACTTTTAAACACTGAAAATGTTTTTATAAATGCATATGTATCATCTTCTGCCTTAAATTATTTTAGGGTCATCGTTTTTAGGACGACTTTAAGTGAAAATTCCAGCAGGCAAGGATAATAAAATTTTGTAAGCTTCTTTTGCTAACGCTTGTTTTTATATATAGCATCAATATTAAATTAAGTTAATATCCTTCGCTAGTTAACCCCCCGCCCCCCACCTTGGAAAATATTACATCATCAACCTCTTTGATAAAAATGATTTAAAAAATACAATCCAGTCACTGAGATTCATCTGTTGTAAGGTTCAATTACCAGCTGCATTCTTAGACTTCAACGTTGGGAAAGCAAACCGTATGTGCTGCCATCTAATTTGTGAATTTTGTACTTTGTACTCATTTGGAGAATGGTTCCAACATTTGTCAACAGGGGTGACACACGTAAGGACATCTATCTTCGAAAAGGTTCGTAGGGCAAACGCCTGTAGGGCAAACGACTTTAGGGCAAATGCCTTTAGGGCAAACGACTGTAGGGCAAACGCCGGCAAGCATTCATTTTCGGATTATTGAAAATTCGCAAACTTTTAGGGCAAACGCCTGTAGGGCAAACGCCTGTAGGGCAAACGACTGTCGAAAAACTTATTTTAAGGCAAACGCCTTTAGGGCAAATGCCGGAGCTTGGACCGAATGTGATTATCAAACATTTTGTGCAAACGCCTTTAGGGCAAACGCCTGTAGGGCAAACGCCTGTAGGGTAAACGACTTTAGGACAAACGCCTTTAGGGCAAACGCTTTTAGGGCAAACGCCTGTTTGGAATGAGGAATGCGAGAATATGCTTCGAAAATGCGTTTAGGGCAAACGCCTGTAGGGCAAACGACGCACTCCCAACAACAGGTGCCTACTAAACCATTAGTTGAATCATAACTGACACAGAATGCCTTAAGGCTCCATCTCACATGCCATGTTAATAATTTTTTTTTATATAATCATTACTTTTTTAAGGGCCTAATCTAACATTTTAACTTAATACCTCCCTTAGACTTGTTGTTTTTGTCACAAATATTTTCAACATATATGTTTTTAAAGTACTATAGTGCTTGTAAAAAGTTGCATAAGTCTTTGTAATTATTATCACTTTCACGACTTTTCACACCTATTAGATTACACTGAGTGAACATATCTTAAAAATATTTGAGCCAGAACACAAAAATTTAAGGGACATACTGAGTTAAAATTTTATAAGTAGCCCTTAAATAAAAGTAAAAATAAAAAAAGCCTTTAAAGCATTATGCGCTGGCAAAATTTCGGCTATTGCATTCTGAGCTCATTAATCTGTAATTCTTCGGTTTGGCAAATTTTGAAATCCAGCACTGTTCGAGCCACTAAATTTGTGCGGTATCTGTAATTTTTTTGAAGAAGAAATCAGAATCACAAACTCAGTATGATGTCAGATACTGTTCATAAACAGTAATGCTCATCTTTATTTATATATATTATTTGCAGCTTATTAAAACTTGTTTTAAATATCATTGAGGCACTAATTCAATTTCTTTGGTATATTGATTTTTCATAATCCGGCAATATCGCTAATCTGGCATGGCCGTGGTCGTGAACATGCTGGCTCGTAGACTTTTTTTTTTCCTTTTTTAAATACATTCACAAGCTTTCAATTCCAAATCATTAGTGAGATTTGGGATGTTAGTATAGAATAAACATTTTCACATACTTCGAGATCATAATATTCGTCTAGTATATTGCCTTAATTCCACTACCTCGACGATGCAGACATCCTCTTTATCATTAATTATTTTGGTTGTACAGACCTTGCAATTTATATATTCAAGAAATATATCTCGGACAAAAATGTATCTTGCACTGACTGAAACTAAATGGTTTTCGGGAAGGTCCCTTAACACTCTCGGTCCTCTCGTGACGTCAAGGATAATTCCTTGCTGCATGGACCTTTGAATGAACTGCAGGCAGGTTGTTGACGCAGCTTGGCCGGGGTGTTGCAGGAGCGTGGCAGCTGTCCAGAGCCGAGCCGCGGCGGTCCAGCATGGGCGAGACTCCAGCCGACAGTCGGGCAGCTGCCCTGCTCGGCCTGCAGGTCCGCCATTACTTTATATCCCTTCGCATAATACCTCTTGGCTTTGCGACACTAATCCAATGTGTTTGTGTAATCTGTTTTAATCCAAATCGTATCTATCATGCTGGCACCTGAGTTCACGAATAGGATGTTAAGTTGAGCTGAGCTGACATTTGATTGCAGAAATTTGTATTTTTATACAAATTTGTTCTTCTCATCATAAGAAAGTACTAAAGTGACTTTTCGAATAGTTATTATAGTTAAATAATTTAAGTTAAATAAAATAAAGTGAAATTACTAGGAATTTAAATTTTCGACAACTTCTAAAAAATGTTCATAGATTTTTCTGATATATTTATGGTTTAAACTTATTAGTAAGTTCTTTTCTCACTATAAAAACTCATCATAAATAGGTGCTAGTGTGTACCTACCTACATTATTAACATTTACTACTTTTCACAGCAGTTTGTATGTTGTTTATCATTAATCTTCTTCTGTTTGTTTATGACCCCTGTTTTTAAACAATTTTAATACCAGACATTAGATATTAGGGTGCTGGTTAGCAGTTGCAAGTATGGCTAATAAAGGAAAATTGTCTCTGATTATTTCAGAATGACACTGAGGCAAGTAACTCCAGCGTGGAATTGAGCTCAGAACTCGATCACATTTCCCTGCGGGACAAATACCACGGAGTCAAGTGCAGGTAACAAACATCTGTTAAAACATTGTTAAATCTTTGGGGGCCACGTTAGTCTAAAACCACCATAGCATTCTTTTGGGTATAGAGTACCTACTATCAGATGCTGTACCTATGTAACATATATATTACTTTGGAAATACTGACAACTTGTATTAATATTGTGAATGCAAAGTACCTACCTTCTTAGCCTCAAGTGTTATGCTAGGATACAATACCATAACTAGTGCTACTGCTAGCTGCATTAGACCATATAAACTATGAATGTTTAGTTAATGTTTTAAAGTTCAGTGTTTTTAATACAATATTAATACAAGTTCTTTTTAGGTTATTAATACTATAATCAACAATTCTTGTTAAAATTAAGTAGTGTGGTACTTAAATTGATTAATTACTCTCATAATAGTGAGCTTTTATGTTATAACTTTATTATATTTCAATCATTTCTCTAACTTTATAGGACACATTTTTTGTAAATAATCATCCAATGAGTTTTTCTCCGACACACAAAAAATGTTTATTCCATATCCTGGCTATATAGCTACCAATGGTACTTAGAGATAGATTGGGTGAAAGTGTACTAGTTCAACATAAGCAGTTTTGAATTGTCGGCCCTAAGAAGACTTTTTGGGAGGGGCTATGATACAAAGGAGGGTACAGCTGCAAAACAGGGTACAGCTGCAAAAAATGACATTAAATAATTTTGAGATTGGTCAAGAATTATTTGTAAACTAATGTTCTCAAAGGCTGAATTTATGTACTTTCATACAAATTTTGATTAAAGAAAACTTAAGTTTATGAATTACATACAAAAATATGCCCTCCAAAATAAAAATAAATAAAATTTGATCTCCGATGGAGCTATCACCCCCACTACCACCCACCCACCTTCCCCCATCCAAGGAGCTGCACTTTCTGCATGAAAGGGTCAAATATATATATATATATATATTTTTGGGTGTATTTTATAAACAACCTTCATTAATTTCTATTTGGAATCAAACTAACTTAATTTTTTTTTACGTGACAACGTCTAATAAATCGATGAACGCCGGCTGCACACACGAAAAAGTGTGCTTGCGCCGCATCTATCTCTCTTCCACTCGATTGGTACAACCATCGATTTTACTTTTCCGAGGCACATTAAACTTGAAACACTCCCTTTCGTTTCCTAATTTTCCTATCATCGTCCTATCCTTAACAGAATAACACATATTGTAAGAAGTTAAATAGCAAACATGTATAAAAGTTATAGTTAAAATAATCTCTTCGTTAAAGTTATAAACATATTTGAATTAATGAGTGCAAATAAAAGTAAATTTATCAATTAAATTGTAGATTTAATTTCACTCCTTCTTTGTATCCATACAAAATAGTGATAATTCAATAAAAATGATTCAATTTTATTCATAAAAGTATGCAGTCATTTCATCAATGTTTTGTTATGACGTCACGTTAAACTATCGTCCGTAAACCGACTTTACAGACAACCAATTTTTTTTTCAGTAGCTATGACAGTTCAAGAATAACTATTTTTAATTTATTTATATCAAATGTTTTGTTTTTAATTGGGATGTGGTATTCCCAATTTCATTCGTTACATTTAAACATTGAGGTACAGTTTAAGTTTAAACAGTTCGGAGTGATGCTTTATTGACCAAATGATTCAACTGTTAATTTTCTGTTACTACTGAAGCGTGGCGGAAACCGTACGTCGTGCTCAAAGAGTTAGGTTGGGATCAAAATTACGACCCTGAGTCACAATACAAATTTACAAGCGCCGAGTTGGCAGCCGAAGTGGTTTGGAGTTTACTTCTGTCTCGCAAGTGGTGGTACCTTAAGCCTCGGTTTATAAACTTGTGATTGTAACATCCTCAAGTGTGGTTTGCTGCTACCCCAGTCTGGGATGCAGGATCAGTGGCGTACACGGTGAAGGGGGGGGGGGATATGTTATAGCGAATGTGTCTTGAATTATGTGTAAGTGATGATGAATATGTGTTGATATGCTCGTTAAAATGTGCGTGGATGAGTGTTAATGTGTCTTGATGATCGTGAATGTGTGTTTAAGATAACGAATGTGTGTTGAATTGTACATCGATGATGGTGAATGTGTGTCGAAGAGTGTTTTTTGGTGAGTGTATATTTGTGTGTCGAATATATATTGAGTTGTGTGTTGAGATTAGTGTTATTGTGTACGTTAATGTGTGACATTGTGTTTTAATGATGGTGAAAGGGGAATAGGGGTTATACCCTCTTCCCCTCAAAATCCTAAGAACTCCTAAAAAAAAAAAAAAAAAAAAAAAAAACTATTATTTCGGCCAACAAAAAGAAAGAACTTCAAATCAAACAGCAAGCAAAGAGGTACTATTCCCGCCCTCCCCCGCAAACACCGAAATGAAACGATGCATATGCTCCTGTGCAGGATTACAAGGTACAGCGGTGGTGTGAGTGCAGAAAGGGCGTGATGGATCCAAGTCTGTACACCCCGGATGTGTCCTACATTGTTATCGTGGCCACAGTTTTCCAATAATGCTGAAGAACAATGCAGATTTATTCTAAACTTATAATGTTGCAGTGACCCTGAACTGATCTGTATTTTCATAGCAACACTTTTAGCACTGTCGCTCTAACTAGGAGATATTTTGAGAGAGAGAAAAAATGTAACAAGATGTACAGGTCATGAAAGTCACAAAAAAGCCCCTAAATAAGCAGTAATGTTGCTGAAAGTCAAGCAACATTAATTTCCAGCAGCATTTTGTTTATTGATGCTTGTCTTCAGTTTATATCAGTTTAAATCATTTGGAAAATATCTCTAAAAAGTTTTTTGCTTTATAACTTAAAATGTCTGTACATTTGTGCAAATTTGAGATGATTTCACTATTATATCTGCTCTTGTTTCCTAATTTATTTTTACATATTTATTTTAAATAACCACCCTTTAATAGAAAAAAAACAATTGTAGGAAAATCTTACTAAAAATTTCTAAAATTGGTACAACAGGTGTCTGTAGACATTCTGTATAATTTTAATGCTTCACTAAATATTTGTAATGGAATACCATCCTTGATAATGGTTGCAAACGCGTGTGTGACGTGGAGTGGCGTGCCCCGACCTTGCAGGTGGGCGGGCTGTGGCCTGTGGCTGAGCCAGCTGGAAGCCCTGGCGGTCCACGTGACCCGGGTACACGCCGCGGCGGGCCTCAGGGGCCTCTTCTACTGCGGCTGGCAGGGCTGCGCCAGGGGTGACCGCGGCTTCAACGCCAGGTGGGTCGCAGGGTAGCGCCAGGACCGGCGCGTCCATATAGGCGAACTGGGCAACCGCCTAGGGCGCCAAGTAGCTGTGGGCGGCGCAGCACGACACATAACAGCTGATATGATATGTTTAACGATTATTGAAACTATATGAAAATGGATTTTTGTAACAGTTTGGAATGTTTATATTGATATAAGTAGTTATTTAAAGTCCACGGTGACCTGTTTATGATTTGTAATAGTAAGTAAAAAAGTAAAAAAAAAAAAAACACAAGCCTGCTTACATTTGATTGTTGGCAAAATCTTAGGCTTACGTGATGTATTTTGAGGTTGGTAAATTTTTTGGGGTGTCCGGTAAGGGGGGGGGGGGCATTAAGTTTTTTCGCCTAGGGCGCCAATGTACCTTGCACCGGCCCTGGATAGCGCGCTTTCACGGTCATTGTCTGAGGTTGCTTGGCTTGTGGCTTTCAGCCCAGGAGCGTAGGGGGAAGGGAGGTGGAGGAGATATTAAATAGAAACTCTTTGCCTACTGTGTGATTTCAAACTCTTGGTGGGAATGATAGATTTCTAAGAATTTGGGGGAAGGTTGGGAATTGATATTCCCCCATCTCCCGCCTGTGTATGCCCTTGTTCGAGCTGAATCATAGGCAAAGAGTTCACAGACATTTGGGTAAATATTTTTACAATATGTTTATGAACTAATTGCCACCTAAAGTAGATTTGGATTAAATATTGTTGTCTAAACGTTTTCAGTTTCTGGTAGCTTTTTTTTTTAGCACAATTTTATAATTAAACCAATAGGTTGTAAGGAGAGCACACAGTTTAAGACCAAGTATCTGAAGTTAGCTATGCAAGTATCGGTCATTTAAGTCCACAGTTGAATACTGCAACAATTTTTACAGTATAAACTTGGAAATATTTCTAAGTAGTATTTAACTTTTTGGTTGCATATTACAAAAAAAAATGCTTACACAGTAGTTTACATTATAGCACCCTCATAAAATTAATACTAGATGGCTCTGAAATAAAATGTGAGTGTTCATTAGCTATGTATTTTATTTATTATTGATGAGCTTATAATGCCTCTACTTTCATGCTAATAAGCTGGTTGGAAAACAAAACATGAATAAAATTTAATCCACTTTAACGTTTCTAAAAGATACACAAATTCATTACTAGTTTTGAAACCAGAACCCCTTCCTGCCAAAATTGTCTTGCACTTGAACTAACTACCTCATAGAGGTCACTATTTGAAAGTCTATAATGCTGCTTATTTTAAGAAATCCTACTATTTATTTTACTCCTAATTTTTCTGCAGATTGTCACAAGTACTTAGAGGTAGACACTGCAGGAACATGTTTCTTTCTTGTGCACATTTTACCCTTCTTCCTTTTTATTTTCAACCATGGTTTTCACCTTACTTGGCTTCTCCATCGCATCTCTACTTACCCAGTCTTAATGTTCAAATATTGTTTGTCTTCCATCTGTGTTGACCCACGAACCTGTCTCAACCCATTTAATTATTTTAACTAGCACATTTAAAAACTGCATTGGTTTTGGTTAAAATACACAGACGTAGGATTTTTTTTTCTTGTAACAGTGTTGTGGAATCATAGAGTGTCAGACATATCCCTTTATGTAACAAAATGACTCAATATTTGATTTTTTTTTGTCTTTTTATTATATTACACACAATTGAATGGCATTTGTCAGGAAACAAAATAAATGAATTATTTTTGTATCTAGGTTTATTTGGAAGGTGTGTTTGTTGGTGCGAAGGTACAAGATGCTGGTGCACGTGAGAACCCACACCAACGAGAAGCCTCACCACTGCTACAAGTGCGACAAGAGTTTCAGCCGGGCGGAGAACCTCAAGATACACGCACGCTCCCACACAGGTTTGTGACCGCGCAGACTTAACTACTTGAACATTCTAATTTGTGTACAATATTATCAGTTGTATTTACCAGCAGCCCTGCTGCAGTGGTGTAAGATTTATTTCCTTCTTAAAACATTGCATGTTGATGTGATAAGTTCTTTGATGGACCAAAGGACGTCGAGTAGTTAACACTTCTGGAAGTCCAGGACTCAATCTCAGGTATGAGCGGGCCAGAAAATTTTCTGACTTGGATTCGTATGTCTGTGTGTGTGTGTGTGTGGTGGCTGATGTGGCTAGGCTCAACCCCTCATTCTTGGTGGCTGGCTGGGTACATACTGCCATCTTGTCAACAGCAAAGTCATTAGCAATGGGAAACACACACCAAGAATATTGAGGAATGAGTGCATCTCAAATTTTTTGAAAAAAAAAGGACACATTTATAACCCTGCAAATTATTTTAGGTTTATCATATTCAAACTTCTGAGAAATAATTTATATTAAATAAGTCCAATATTGCAAAAAAAATAATATAACAAAAAAGTTTAATGAAACATACTTTTAGTTCCTGTTCACAAATAGTATAAAGCGACTGCAGCACCAAACATAACTAAATCACTGTTCGGACAAAACCTGTAGAGTCGTTCAAATAACAAATAATAATGATGTGTTAACAAAAAGAGTGGTATATCAGTAGTGAAATGGTATAATAGATTAACTATATTTATTTATTATGTGTACGTCTTAGCTCTCGTTATACAGCATTTGGTAGGAGTAATTTCGTGAATGGAAACGAAGGTGCATGGAACGGAAATGTGTAACCACGGTGCTGCCATCTGTGGCGGATGGCTTAAACCAAAGTTCACAAACCCAAAAAGAAACTTTATAGTATTAACAGTTCAGTGAATTTTAACAAGATGGCAAGTATTTTAATAAAATTCCTGGTCGCAAATCAGGTCCAAAGACCGGATCTAGTATTTCTTTAAGTCATTTTGCTTTCATCGGAGCCGTTTCATTATATAGTTCAACATTTCGGTCTGCTAATTAAACATTTTGATAGTTGACGTAGCTGCTTTGGCAGCAAATTCTAGCGGCGGATGCGGAAACTGTTTGTGATTTGATTCAAAAATGTAGTTGAAAACACATATTGCTTAACTTAACATCTCGGCATTCTTTTTAAATATTCTACCTTGAATTTTGTGTCCAAGTTTCGTATTAATAATGTATTTGCAACATGAGAATACATGAATTTGTTTGTTACCGAGATTAGTTGTTACACATCTCTGTTAAGTACTGAAAGACTCGCTCACGTGTTATCATTTTTTTTTTAAATCTGAGCGCACCCAAAAATCCCCTAGGTCGCACACTTTGAGAACCACTTGCATAAGTTAAGGAACCATTTTAACATTTACCTGGGAAATTTCTGGGTAATCATGTAAAACAAGTCAGTACAGGGGCGTAACCAGGGGGGAGGGGGGTTCAGGGGTTCAAATCCCCTCCTTAGCACCAAATCGTTAATTAATTTCTTATTCATCACTCAAACAAATTTCATATTAAAATTAATAAAATTTTTGCCATTACAATATTTAAATTTAAGTACAGAAAACTGCTAAAATAGCACTATTTTACACCTTAAACTCCAAATTTTCCCGGGGGAGGACCCCCGGACCACCCGCTTTAATACGGGGGGGGGGGACCATGCTTCTTGACACCCCCCATACACAAATCCTGGCTACGCCACTGAGTCAGTATGACCCGACTCCTCTGGAATGTAAGCCCACTCCTTGACCCAGCATGCACTGAGCATGGTGTGAGAGTTGAACATCTCAGCAGTGTGATGGATACGTTGTGTCAACTCCAGGGGAGAGACCGTACGTGTGCCCCGTCCCGGGCTGCGGCAAGGCCTACTCCAACTCCAGCGACCGCTTCAAGCACACGAGGACACACTCGGTGGACAAGCCGTACTGCTGCAAGGTCCCCGGCTGCCCCAAGAGGTACACGGACCCCAGCTCGCTGCGCAAGCACGTCAAGACGTACCGCCACCTCCCGGACGCCCCGGAGGAGGAAGTGGGGGGCGCCGCGGGCAGGACGGAGTGGCTGGGGGGACGCGGCGAGGAGGACGCGAGGTACGGGCTGCTGCTGCGGTCGTGGCTGCGGGGAGGGGCCACCCCTCCCCTGCCGTGGGGGGTGTCCATGTGGGCGGAGGTGAGCAGCGACGAGCTGCCCCTCGATCTCACCGTGCACCGCGCCGGCACCGTCACGTAGTGTTCGCGATCAAGCACCTTGTGATAAACTGACTGTCGGCAGTGGATCCTGAATCTCGTGCAGCAAGGGCAGGGCTGCGGTCCGGAAACTAGTGATTTTCCCAGTTTTTCCCACCCCCTGGATCCACTCGGACTGTTAGCATCTCCCGAACATTGCAGTAGGATAAAGGTTGTTTTTTTAAAATTAAAATGTATTTTTTAATAATTGTTTTTATATTAATTATTTATTTGTGTTGTTTAGTCATTGTCTAACATGATAAACTGTTTTGAAAGCATTTCATTTTCTGTGTGACTCATTGTTGACTTAATATGCATTTATTCATGATATTAATAATGTTTATTTTGAGATTTTGGTTTCACGCTACATACCAAATTTTTTGATTCGTACTATGAATCAAAAACAACTTCTTAGAAGGCTTCAAAGACTGATAGTAATTTGCTTAAATATTTGGCCATGAAGAACTTAGTATTAGTGCTTGTCTTTATCAATGAGACACAATAATATATTTCAATTATATTTTTTATATTCATCCATTAGCATTAGGGTACCATACTCATATTCTATTAATCTTTAAATGGTTCATATCCACACTGCCACAAAGCTTTGTCACATAGCTGCACAACCATATAAAACATAACAAGTTTTTAAGACATGAAAATTTTGGTAAAACAAAAATTTCTAATGCTAATAATGACCTTTACTTACAATAATAGAGCAATCCTCCTGCTCTATTAGATTAATAGCAATGAATTTTCACTTTATGAAACTAAACTACCCTGTTTTCAACCCATTAGTGTGGCATTTCTGAAAAAACTAATATGTAGTTGGTAATTTTTATATGTTTAGTATTCATAACCTATATAATAACTTTTGCTTCATTAGCTTCAGAGCTTCAGATCTTAATTATTATAAAATACAACTACCGCCTTCTCATGCCTTTAGGAGTACAATTTCGTAAAGACACATAGCTAGTGTAAAAATTTAGTTAAAGACCTTACTAATACATGAGGTTTTTTAGAAACATGTTTGGTGGTTTTCACATAATGTGGGAACAAACAAAGTGACAGAAAGCCTAAAAACTTTATATTTAAAATCTTAAGAATGTAAAAAGTAATTAGCTACTATTTTTATCATAATTTCATGTAATGTACAGACTAATTACCCCAAAAAGTTTTAAGATAGCCGAAGTATTTTGGTTCAATAAAGCATACACACTGCCATTTTTAACTTCCTGATTGTGGGAACTTAATATTTTGTATCATATTTCTTCATATTTGCTATAATAAATATATAATTACATATTATTAAAATTTAATTGAATAGATATGAAATAACTAAAAATTTGTAAATCAAGCAGTGTTAAGGAAACTATGGAAAAGTAAGAAAAATAAGTTACATCAAAGTAATTTGCGATTTTATTCACTTTTCAAAATAACATTTCCAAGGAGTAAAATGGATAATTTAATTCTATAGTAAAAATATATATTTCCCAAAATAATAAAGCTGATGTTAAGGAATTGTATTTGTATAATAAACATACTAAATCAGGAAACATTTATAAGCCATATCCAAAAAATCTGCCTTTAAAGGGGTGAAAAATGGGTTAAGTTTTTTATAACAAAAAAAACATATTTCCAAAGCTTATCAAACAAGAGGTAAAAAAGTAAGGAAAATAACATGCATAAAGAGTAACGTGAAAATTTTTCAATTATTCACAATTTTATCGCTAAGGGATGAAAAGGGAGTAAGTTTGGTTTCATAATAAAAAACTGTTCCTCCAAAGCTAATCAAGCAGAAGTTAAAAATCTGGGTACCTAACGTATAAAAAAAAAACTTCAAAACTCTCTTAATATTTTTGCATTCTCACCTAAGTGAAAGGTAAGAAACGAGGCAACACTAAAAAATAAAATATTATATACTAGTTGCAGGGGTGTATAAGGAAAGAATGTTGGGGAAGAAAGATATATCCACCCCCCTACCCCCCTCCCCCTTTTCCAATAAATCCTAAAAATCCTATCTTTCCCTCCAACAAAAGAAAGAATTTGAAACCAATCAGTAGGCAAACAGATTCTATCCCCGTTCCTCCTGAAATGAAATTCTGCTTATGCTCCTGATTAACTGTGGTACCATCGTAAACTTGTTCAATTTCCATTTTGTATGTATACTTGTAGCTATGAAAATAACTTATATCTACAGTACCATTACTACATACAAAGAGTACTTTGTGATAAAATATTAAAGATCTATCTCTTTACAAAATTTACACTAAATGGTAATGAGTACAAAAAGTTTTATATCGGATAGCCATTATCATGGTATGACTTACGGATAATTTTTATATAGTTTTTCAGTTCCTGGTCCATAGAGCCCAAAACCATCGTCAACTCAAAAGTATATGTATGTGTGTCTATGTATGTGTGTCTATGTATGTGTGTTTATAACATTTTTATCCAAACTGATACATTAATTATAGTAATATAAAATCTCGGTTGAATTCGTTAATGGGCAAAATCCAACCAAAGGAGATAGAAATGGGGAAGGTTTATTGAAAAACAGAAAAATTAGTATAAGTCCCTTAATATGTAAAATATTGCATCCATTTGAACATATTATAACTTGTAGGAGTAATACCAAAACATTGGTCCAAATAAATTTATAATACGATCAACAATTGCAAGAGGTGGAATAAACAGGGTTTTGAGGGAAAAAATTTCATAACTCCCTCAGTAGGCACACCATTGAATCCATTCTTCAAATGTTTTACATATCTTATAATTTTTATCTAAAAATTTTGTCTGAAACTATTTTTGATAAGACAAATAATTGCTGCAGGGGGTTAAACAAAATAGGGGTAGTATTTAAAAAAAATTCATTATTTCCTTTCCATGTACATTATTAAATCCAATCATAATTATTGTAAAACCTTAAAGTATTATCTATTGGCTGAAATAATATTTTATACCACCAACTATTACTGCAAGAGGTTAAAAAAAACAGGGGTTGAAGGACAAAATATCAAAGTACACTATTAAATGTGTTCGATTTGTTTATACACCTTATAAATACAATCTAAAACTTAGGTTGAAACAATTTTTGATAAGACGAACCATACTATTGATGCCATTCTTATTTAGTTTAAACTTCCGAAATATTATCTGAAACTTTTGTCTAAAGTTAATTTTTATGTAACCAACCATTACTGCAAGGGATGGAATCAACAAAGGTTGAAAGACAAAATCATAACTTTTTTAGTAGGTGTACTATCAAATCCATTACAATTATTGTAAAAGTACTAAATAGTATCTTCAACCTTTGTCCAAAACAAATTATTAAATGATTACATATTAGTGCAAGGGATGAAAAATAGTGTTTGAAAATTAAAAAAAAATTATAACAACCTTAGTAGGCATTGTATTAAATTCATTCTAAGCTATTCAATGCTGGATGCATTGAGTTAAAAACATTCAAAAAATTTTCGCTACATGGAATACCTATGTGAAAAAATTTTGTCAATCATTTTGGAATATTGGAGAACATAAATGATGTTATGTACAATAAGTTCTTAAAATGTTCAAGAAGTTTATTAAAGTTTCTGGAACATTTCAAGAACAAGAAACAGATACTTCGACATCTACCTATACCTGTAGGCTGTGCCGAAATGGATTTTTAAAACATTAAACATAGACAGTATGCTGAAAACCTGTATTGCAGCCCATGTTGCTGGGTGGATTGTAAATTGATTTGAATGGGTTTTACATAAAGTTATATGCTTTGTGATTGGTTAAAATCTACATTAAATTTTAATATAATATATTGGCTACTATTTTACAAATCTTTTCAATATTGGTTCATTAGTAAAGAAGTAATTGAGTAACAAAGTTCCAGACATTCAAACTTTCATATTTATATATTAGAATGACTTCATGAATAATGTCTCTACTAAAAAACTGTGGTTGACTCCTGTACAGTCCTACCACAAGTAAACAATAGACAACCAGTACTTTTAATTACGTACCTGAAATTCTTTTTTAATGGAGTATAATCACTTTTGTCCAACTTCCTATTAATATGAATTTGAAAGTTTGTGAGTTTGGATTTGTTTTTACTGAGTCATATCTTTACTACCGAATCAATTTCAATAAAAATTGAAACACACACAACATACATACTGGATTAACACATAGGTTAAATATCTCTACGAAATTACACCCCTAACATGGTAGAAATGGGGTGGGTTTGGTTCTATACAGAGTATCTCATATCACCAGTTCTGTGGAAGTTGAGAAACTCTTTAAGAGTTATGTCATGTGTCAGGTCTATTATCTTGAAATTTATATGCAAAGGGTGTGTAAAGGTCGTAAGTTTGGTTTTATAATTATAAATCATATCTGTGAAGATAATAATTTGGGAATTAATATTATCGGAATATAAATAATACACACAACTACAAACTACTTTTTAACCCTTTCTAAAATTCCTCACCTATGGGAGTGAAAGGGTGGTTGTGTTGATTTTATAGAAAAACCCATATAGGTATATATATTAGTTTAATCAAGCCATAATTAAAATACTCATACTTTGAACTCCTCTTCACCATTTTCTGAAATTACATCCCTAAAATGGTGAAAATGGAATTAGTTTTTTTTGTTGGAAATATTTGTATCACAAATAATCCGAAGATGAAGGCAAGAAAGAGAGCATGATTACAAACTCAAAGAGTTACATGGTTTGTCTTTTTAATTTTTCAAAATTCAATTGCTAAGGTGGTGAAATGGGGTAAGTTTTGTCTTGTAATAAAACTTGTGTAGCTAAAGTAATCAATCATTAAGATATTAGATAAAGTGGACTAGCACATCCTACTTTTTGTAAAAATTTGGATGGTTGTTTTTTAGTATTTACAATTGAACTGATAGTTATTAATTTATGTAATAAATTTATGGATTAAATTAGATTAAAACAGGATACAATTCATCCCATACACCTACAGCTCCTTAGGAAATAGCGCTTAAATTCCATTCACAGAGATATTCGTAGTGCGACAATAGCGACAAGTAAGGACCAAGCATTGATGCAAATACATAAATGTAGTCTACTGCCTAGGTTTGAAGTTTCCATAAATAATTTTTTTCCAATCTTATTAATTTTAAATTTTATAGTACAGTTTAAAGAAAAACAAAAAGTAGTATTCTGTTTACAACTATATGGTATAGTGGGTATGTTATTTTCATAGTTACATATTTCCATATGCTTATGTAGCTGTAACACATTGCGTCCAAAAATGAACCCAATCCATCCACGACTGGCACCATGGCAAGTGATTTCATAAGTTTACTTATTTAAAGGGATATAACCACAAAGTTAATAAAACACTTGGGATGTCCTACAGTTACCAGTGTTTTGAATGTTTGTGCAATCATTCTTCCAATGCCTTTTACAAAAATTAGAATTATTGCAGGCAGTTACCTGCTCTAGTGATTTTTTTGTGATGTACATACTTAGCTCCTGTATTACTACTTTTGGGGTCGTGCCATAGTTGCCTATATTTATTTACTTTTACCTTTAATCCATGAATGACTGTTTTTTTGCTCCTCTGTCAAAGTGTGCTATACATAAATAAGAAATAATTTTCAAGAGTATCATTAATTACATATCCCTGTTAAAATTACAGATTCATTTTGAGGGTAAAAAATATATATATATTTTAAAAAGGGTTTCATTTAAATAATTGTCACCTTCAAACTGGACAAAGTTTTTTGAAGAAATATTTTTTTTAATACATGCTCATGAATTTGAATTGAATGAAGAAAAAAAATTAGTTTTCTTTTCAGTATTTTGCATATTCACTTTTCAACAAATGTCATCAGCCAAAATCTGATTCTGACTTGGCAATTGTTTAATTATTACGGATGTTAAATGAAGACATGTACTATACAAATATACTATAGCTCTGTGTGTTTGACTTTGCAATTGACCTGTGTTTGAAAATCCTAATATTATGGACTTCATTTGTTGTTTTGTGGTGTAGTTCTTATTATATTGAATAAACTTACTGCGTAAGAAAATAGAGTTATTGTTAATAAATGTACAAAAATATATTTCTGTATCAGTTTTCAATTTTCAAAGAACCTAACATCAGTTGTCACGTTTCTCTCTTCGCACTTTCCTAACCTGTTGACAACTTGGAACTCGGTGACTTTCTTCATAACATCTGAAAATGATTCAAAAACTGCTGAGTTTTTATTTTCTTTTTAGATTTGAAAGTCATACTTTTAATAACTAGTGTCATAGTTAGTCGAAATTTTTTTTTTCTGATTAATTAGTAAATACTGTTTCAGAGCAGAATTTTTGTTCCTGAACAATTATAACTAATATCGGAACACTGCTTCTCCAGAATTTCATACAAACACAGACGAGAAAAAATATGCAAACAAAAAAAATCTACTTAAAATTTGTATTTAATTTAAGATAGTGTAATTTTTAAAGGAAAGCAAAAAGGGACTTCTTGTCAGCAATTTCCCATTTTTTGCTATCAATATTTTTTTAATAAGCTCTAAATTCTGCACAGCAAATTTTAGTGCAAATTTGGTGCAAAAATAATGTCTCTATGATTATTCTTGTTTAAGTTACAGGCATTTAAATTTTTTTAAATGAAAATGAACATTTTGAGAAATACACACTTAAAAATTCAAAACAACACAGAATCTTAATTTTTTTACATTTAAGAAATAATTAAGGTATGAAAAAAAAGTTTTGTATTAATTACAAGATGTAAAGGACAAAATGAACTATGATAAATCACAAAAATCGATAATTTTGACTCAAACCACTAGTTTTGACTGTATTGAAAAATTGACATTGCTAACAAGAGGTCCCGTTTTGCTTTCTGGCTCACATATATAAATAATTTTGTATACTGTACCATTAATAACTGTGGAACTGCAACATAAATTGCTATTTCCTCATCAACCAAGTACGTTACTTACAGAAAGAATCTAAACTTCATTCTAAGTCATAAATCAGCATTATCCAGCACACAGCCATAATTTACAAAACACTACAATTATGGTAGAAACTTGCAAAGTTAGTGATTAAATTCAAGTGATTATTCGAAAAATAAATTTTCTAAATATGCCACTACAACGGTTCTACATAGTGCATGTTAACAAAACTCGGCATTAGTTAAGTAAAATACTTTATGAATCAATTCTTTGCTTCACTTGTTTTTAATTTAAGTAATAATAAATATTTTTGAAATATTGTTTTGATAAATATTTGCTAATAGTGTAATTAAAATACAATATCAAATGATACCAGCTGGATTGAGTGGTAAAACTTTTATTTCACATCATGTAAAAGATTCCATTTAAACTCCATAACTGAGTATAACATGTATAATTATTAATAGAATACATTCTACATTGTACAGAAAACAGGAATTCTTGCTGCACAGATGTTGCAACCTGTATATTTACAATGGTGTGTAAGAAAATATCACCATAACACTTAATAACCATAATTTAATAATGTTTTATACATATCTTGCTTTATACATACAGTATCTTAAAATTAAGTATTTCTTTCAGGTAGTTGATTCGTCGCAACCTAAAACTCTTCCCTTTGAAAATCATCAGCTGACAGTTGCATATAATGAAGTCTTGGCACTCTGTCGATGCAACTCGACTGAGCGCCAAGTCCATCATTGCACTAACATATGCTCGGCAGTACAAACAGGATGACACAATACCCACTAAGGTACCCACGGAAAAATAAGAAAATGCACTTTGCTCGCTTCCCCGCAACTATATTAGTACATTTGCTTGATGCTAATGATCACACATGCACGTACATTCATTTCTCTGTTTAATTGCAGTAGAAATTTTGAGGAAACTCTGCATAAAGTTATCTCTTAAAATTATTATAGTGTCTCAGAACTGTAAAGAGAGATTTTTACTAGAAACAAGACCTACTTTAAAACAGCATCACTTTTAGAGGAAATAATTGTAGTTATCTTCAGTTCAGAAAGAAAGAAAAAAAAAAACTTTGCCAGCATAGAAAAATTTTGCTTTGCAAACTTTTTAAGCAAAGAAGTAAACAGTATTGAAAATGCACAGCCCAAGTGCAATATCATGAATAAGTTACTGCAGTTATGGATAATCATTAAATTTGAAGGGGAAAAAAGCTAATACCAGAGGATAGAGATGGTATTGAAAATGATTTCAGCCAGAAGAATAACTGTGCACACTAAGTAGTTAATATATAAGCTGTTTAAGAAATTTGTCTTAATTATCATAGTAAGTTTGTCTTTCCATTGAGTACTACAGGTACAGTGTAATATAACCTTTGCTGTATCAAAGAAGTTTTTAGACATTAAATAATCGTAATTTAATCACGGATGCAGAATACATAATTTTTTAAGTTTATCAAACATTCTTTTGCGTTTATACTTGATGAATCTATGTGTTACTATTAATCTTTTGCTAATACGATACAGAGGCACAATATTATTTATATATGTTTATAATTTCCAGAAAAAAGTGAAGTCTGATGACTGAATTGTAACCGTTATCACAATACTACCAAGGCAAAGTACAAGACTTCAAGAAATATAACACTACAATACATCTTGGTGCTGGAGTTCAGGCCCAGTCTATCTTGCGGCATTAAGTCACTACTTAAAAAATCTTTTCCCCCACTCAATTATCTTTAAAGCATGTGTATAATTTTCTGAGCTCTGGTTGTGTTTTGGTTAGGTTATTACAATACAGTGTGTCTTGGTGTCATACAATGTGTACTTTTATTGACTTTTTTCATTAAATGCTTAGTCACTAAGAAATCTTAGAAATTCAGGTCACTTAAAAAAAGGTTTTTTTTTTATTTCTTATACACATTTTTTTTAACATATGCAGTAAAATACCGTGTTTTATCGCATAATGGTCACACATTTTATACTAATATCAAATTCAAAAGCGCAAAAAAAAAATTTTTTTATTAGGTGAAGTTATTCATAAAAACAAAACACATTCACGGAAAGTATGTTTATTGAAAAGTGGAGTATACAAGAGCACGCCGAACAATTTAAATTAATAACTCATGCAACAAAAACCTTTCTTCAACTTTAAATAGAAAAACAAAATGTGAATGCAAATGTGAACTAACGCATAACTATCGTCGTAGTAGACACTTACCACGAAAGAGTGCGGGCCATCAAATGTAGTTAACTCGGCACGTAACAGAGAGTGCGGGTTGCATGCAATTGGCGAGATATCAGTATCGATATTCGACTACATGTGCGCGCTCTATACGAGAAGCAACATAACCAAACATGAATGATGCCAACTAGCACTGGCTATATTTCTATAAGTGGTACACCGTGGCAACGCAGATGAACAGATAAAGGTTATAACGTTTAAAAACGTCTTTAAAAGAAAATTTACACATCAGGCAACTTCATATTTCCGTTAATTAAATAAGTAATAGGTAATTTATGAATAAATATTAGATTTATACTTTAAAATACATTGTTTTATATGGAAAAGATACCTACACAAAGAGCTCAGAATCTAATAGTGGGACCAAAAACATCATGCAACATTTACGCGAGAGGTTTTTTTAATTCTAATTTTGACGCCCTAAAATATAGGTGCGATGATTATGCGCGTGCGACAATTATGCGATAAAAGAAGGTACTAATGATTTTCAAAAAAAATACAGGACCTGAAATGAATATTAATCCTGAAGTAGAGATGTTAAAAAATTTTATCTTCCAATTTTTTTATTCAACAAGGATTTTTTCAAAAGTTAAATTTAATTACTTTGCTTTGTTCCAAAGAAATGCGGTAATAAAAGTGATTTCATTTTCAGTAGCAACAAGACCTAGGACTGGGCTTTACACAAAACTACAAACTGCCAAGTGAGAAACTATTTTTATAGGAACCCAGAGGAAACAGCCATTCCAAAGCTGGTAAAGTTACTTTTTTTGTGGTATTACTGACATATGCAAGATGGAGAGAAAAATTCTTAACTGCAACTAGCACTGATTCAAAAGAAAAATTCCAAACATTGCGTGCAGAAAATTAAAATTATAGATGGATTCATTATTTAAAAAAAATTATTTCCACAAAACTACATGAACATTCAAAAATGACATCACAATATTATGGACGCAATTTTTTTTACAAACCATCATGCATTAACAATCAACTAGCCTCACTACGTAATAATTCTCATCATTAAAAATAATTTTCTTTTTCCTTCCAGCACCAATGATGGAGTTAGAACCATCAGCACGGCACAGGTAAAAACCCTACAATATTAAAAAAAACTCTGTCAGTCACGTCTTCCAAGAGAGATTATCCCCCACTCACCACAAAACTACACTGCACAGTTTTAAAGCACCAGAAGTATTCCTTCAACAACCACAAATTTGGCTGCCCCGCTTTTCCCGTTTCAATACATCACAGAAATGTTTGCATTTTTTGTACAAAGAATCATTTTGAAACTTTAATGAATTTCACATAGGCAGAAAATAAATTTTAGAATAAATTTTAACTTTACAAAAAATAATTCACAACAATTGCAACAAGTAGACTGCAAAGCATTTTGAATATTGTTTTTAATGACCATGTACTTCATTGTGCATTGTGACAATGTACAACTTTAGCACCGCATACAATCTTCATAGATTTTGTTGTGGACTATACACTATGCAACTGGAATGTTCTAGCTTTGAAAACTACAACTACTACTACTACTACTACTACTACTACATACTTAAATAAATCATGAATCATTTGTAAAACTAAATGCTGTAATGATAAAGGTATTGGTCACGTCCACACAATTTGGGCTAGTCATTCAAGTATAAAATGATAATGTGAATGATTTTTTTAGTTCCATTGCATTAAGGTATGATGTTAATGTTGAATATTGCCATCATCCATTGTAAACAAAAACTCTAAACTTACTTTCTGTTTCATAAAACAATATAGGCTATTTATTCTGTTAGCAACATATACATATGAGGAAGTTTTCCAAACCAAACAAAATACTAAATACTCTGCAGTCAACAAAGGGGTTTGCAATTTCATTAAATGGCCGGATTATTGTGCATTGCATACATTAAATATCCATCAATGCATCATTACAACATCAAAAACATCAATTCTGATGAGAAAGACATAAAAATGTGCACAGAGATGGTTAATATGTAATGAGTACGATATATTATTTTTCATGATTGAAAACCATGAATGAAAAAATACAAAACCAGAGGTAAATATTTTAACTACAGCATTTGCATTTCAGTTTGAAGTACCTAAAAATATTCACAACTGAATTTACACTATAAATAACTCATCAAAATCCTATTAAAAATAATCAAATGTTTAGTTGATAATTAATTTTAACTAAATGTGTAAGCATTTCATTCTTTCAATGATTTTCAACTATGTGTAAAAAAAAAAATTGTATGACAGTATAGACAAGACAACTGCATAGCAAGATTAAACATACAGCAAAACTTTCATTACCTACAGAAACATAGATATATATTTAATATCAAATTTTAGTTATTAGTATAGTACTAATCCAGAATGTCATTAATTCCAATACAGAAACAGTAAAATACAATGTTGTTACATTACAGTTCTGAACATGAAACAGATAAGAGTAAATATTGGTATATTAGTTATGGTTACATCAACTCTCCCATATCAAAATTTAGTCCTGCACTAAAAAACAGGGTTGCCAAACATGTGTTTATGAGCTCTTGAAAGTTGATATTCTATGTATACAAAAAAATGTTCAAAATTATTCTAAAATTCAAAATTATGTTTCTTTTACAACCTTCACTGTTTCTTACAGAGGGATGAATTGTTAACAATACCAAAAACTTTACATCAGTACCTACATGTAATGATTTTTTGAAGTAATATTACATGAAAGTCATTATAATGAAGTATATCAAGTGGCAGATTGTTTATTTACTTCTCATTAAATGGCTGGTACATTCAGTGAGTTGGCAACCCTACTTGGTGTTTCTGATGGCATAGCTGAACTTACTTTCATACTTTCGTACAAATTATGTGCACACAAGAAGATACATTACATAAAGCACATTTAAACACCAGCAATGAAACACCTATAGAAAACTGGCTTTAGAAAATATCAACAACACAATACAAAGGCATTCTCAAAATTATACAAACAAAAATTATGAACATAAAAAAAGAAAGATTATTTTCTGATCACAGTTTCCAAACACACATGTTTACACACTACTATCTGCATTTCAGTGTACGTACAACTATTCAGCACTGTTCTAATACAACAGACCATTCCACCCGTGTGTCAAACACACACGTTCAAGTGCACTCACTACTTAAGTACAGTCACAACCATGATAGGCTCCCCAGTATTTGACAATAAGCACAGCACTTGAAAGGCAAATTACAA
Organism: Bacillus rossius redtenbacheri; assembly: GCF_032445375.1. Taxonomy (NCBI): domain Eukaryota; kingdom Metazoa; phylum Arthropoda; class Insecta; order Phasmatodea; family Bacillidae; genus Bacillus; species Bacillus rossius. The sequence goes on along the minus strand of NC_086330.1, from coordinate 114,429,097 downwards.
AAATTATGATACAAGGGCAGGTTGACGCTGGTTGCAAGAGATAACTGACTTATCTCAACAACTGATTCTGAATTAAATTGCTTAAAAGAATAAAAAACATGGCAAATATTATGTTCCAGCTGCGAAAAAGCATTGCAACACTCAACATTAAATTTGAGTACATTTTTCTTTAATCTAATAACTTTTCCATAATGACCACAAAATGTTTTTTTTTTCCATGATCAAAAATATAGCACAGTCATATTGTGGCTGAATACAGTAAAAATACCTTACACCTAGGCCCTACAATTTCAGTTATTACAAAATAAGTGAGTTACAAGATTTCAACAGATATTACATAACTCTTTGCTACATATTTAGAGGCAAACTGTTTCTTTTCCCACATGTTTTCTTACAATATTTTCTCTGAGCGAAAGAATTTCTTATGACGGTACAGGGTATTGGAAACATTTATATTTAGTAATGGTAGCTGAAGTGACACATAAAATGCAATGCAAATGAGTGTTTAAAAAACAGAAGAACATTTTTTTACTGAAAACTCAAATTAGTTTTGGTAGAATCAAATCAAGAATCAAGGTATCTGGAATTTATTGGACCACAATAGGATTTTTTTTCTTAACACAATATTTTTTCACAGACTGCATTACAAAAATGACATTTTGCATGCACCCAGCACCAAAGTCAAACACTTACAAAAATATAGCTAAGCTTCTTTTCAAAATCATTTTTTTTAAGAATTTCTTTTAGTCGGAGAAGTTCCTGAGATCTTGTAAAATATTAATTTCTTTCATTGTTATTTTTTTTTAATGAGGCATACGTACATTTAAAAAACATTAAGTTATTTAATTTTCTGTTCCATCTTAAAAAAATTTTCGTTGAGAACAAAGCAGGTGCGTTGTAACAAACACCTGGGAGCAACGTCCGGCACAGGAATCGATGGACGACATTGCAGGTTCCGAGTGTGCATCCAGCAGCGAAAGAAAAATGGTCCAACACGCAAGTGTGCACTTGTTTCCAAAAGGCACTATCAATCAGGGAGGTGTCCCGAGTTCCAGTTCACTCACGATATGTACTCTTCCAAGAGCGTGGGCCAAGATCTGCCGCTGCGACAGGTCACGCGCCGGTGCAGTCTATTTCGACGATGTCCTTGGGGACGTCGACAAACTGATAGACCAGCCTCTGGCCGTCCACCTTCGCAAGGATGCCTCTCTGGTAGTAATACCTGCGGCAGCCACGCACCAACATGTTTTCAATCAGCAGGCAACAAGAATAAGGAAAAACAATTGTACATGTTTTGAATCAGCAGGTGACAAGAATAAGGAAAAACAATGATACTGCACATGTGAACTAACCCACGTAATGATGAATAAGTATGGAAACATTACTGGTCTTACAAAAGCAGTTCTAATCACAGCAAGGATATTAACTCTAGTTAACTTCACAAGTACTGAACTATATAGCTAAATAAGACATGGAATATAAAATTGCATCACTACATGAGAGGATAATTAAAAAATGCAGCCTAGCACGAAGTTTTCAAACCAAAATTTTATCATTTCAGTATTTATTTTTAGATGTAAAAAGATTGCTGGATCCACTTATGATTTGTAAGGGTAGTTTACTTATTTAACAAAGTTTTCCAGTGACTTCCAATGATTTAATTCAAATCATGTGAATCTTCAATTTCAAAAATAGAAAATACATCAAAAAAGGTTCAAGTTAAAAATCAAACAAAATCAAAATCAGAACACACTAGATCAGGAAAACAATCACCAGAATCAATCATCAAAATGCACACAAGCAGTCAAATATATATGATTGAGGGATTGATGCTACTGTGGTTCAGATGGCATACTGCATATGTGTAGACACAGTACATTCAGGTTCATCTTAACATTCAATTTACACTCTGTCAAGTTGGCAGCAAAACAAGGAAGTACTCCTGCATCATTTTGAAAGTGCTATGTTAAAAATGACTGGTCACCGAAATGATTTATTTTTGTTTATGAACACTAGGGAATGAGATTATGTATAATCAACATACTTATTTTTAATGATAGTTTCACATGATCCATGTGTAGCACGCAAGTCACTCGCCACATGGAAATCTTATTTGCCATCAGGCAGAGGGATATTAATGGTTACTTAATTTATAAATTTAAACGTTTCTTTCTTCGAAAGTTGTATTGAAAGTATGAAAGTTTAGTATTTGAGACCATAAATTTGAAATAATTGCAAGCCCGATCTGTTTGTGGGCCAGCCCCTGAGGAAGTGGAACGGCCCGCCTCACCTGAGCGCTCGCCCCATGGTCTCGTAGTTCATGTCGGGCTTGTTCTTGTGCAGACCCCACAGCCTGGACACGGCCTTGGAGTCCACCAGCTTGAACACGCCCTTCTCGCGGTTCGTCCACTTGATGTAGCGCGGGCAGTAGTCCCTGTCCTGCAGCAGCTTCAGCAGGAACTCCCACAGGTACGTCGTGGAGCCTGCGGGGCCACACACGCACCTCAGCCACCGACATCACCCAGCAAGACTTCATTATAATATCTAATCAAACCTTCATGCCAGTAATTGCAGCATATGATTTCGACAGCTCTGACGGCAAATTGTTAAGCCAGAGTTGGCCTCGTGCGCATAAGACAATGAATACATATTGTATCATTAGTCTTTGGGGCAGTGGCATGTATCCGCTGGATGAGATCCTGACAGTCAAACGATGACGTATAAGTTCGGTTTCATATGTCCTCATCTTGTTTTTGTAATTGTTTCATAATTGCCTGACTTAGGTAGGGTACATACACTGAACAGCATTTTCGAAGTTTCGTCGGCCAAGAATGTAATGTTTTTTTTTACCTTGATTTCCGAAGCTACATAAAAAACAAACACGGGTCCGTGGTCGCCCCGCGCGTTAAAAGTGAAACTTCAGAGATAATTGGGATAGTAAATTTTTAAGGTACTCTAATATTTGAAACTTTGAAACGAGCAAGAGGAAACCCCCGGACCGGCTCCTGTTTAGTTTCATTTTTTTTTATGCTTGTAAAACCCAAGCATTGTGTGATTCTCTAAAACCAAGTTATAATTGTGTAATTGTGAATAATTGTTCCTAGAAAACCAAACTACAGTACTACAGGCCTGGTTAAATTACAATAACATTTTTTTTGAACTTGTGAGAATACACATATGATAAGCGTTAAATTAATGTACTCTTTATTATTGCATTGTAGTTTTTGATAACATAGGTCACTGTAAAAGTGTACTGTATTCATCGGAGTAAATTCACCAAGACCAAACTCATAAAAAAAAAAAAATTTCTCACTGTTTGTTTGGCATTAGTTGAAAACATTGTTTTGACAGTGCTGTTCCCAACACTTAGTGATTTGTTAGTACGCATGATGATCGAGAGGTCAGAACATTGCTCTAGCTAACACTAGATTGTGTGGCAGAAACAACAAGTCTAATATCAAGAGTATTGGAAAGATTGCATCCTGCATTAAAACAATAATCAAATCTGAATGTCTGACAGAATTAGATGGGATTTGTTTTGTCAACTAGATTTTTTTTTTTTTACTGCAAAGACCCGAATGTAAAATGGTAAATACTACATCTAATTTTTTTAAAAAATGCAAACGGTTTTTTCATAAAATTAGGACTTGTAACCAAAAAAAAAAATATATGAAAAAATGCTGGCTGTGTAATTATGAAAATCAGAAAAATCTCTTTAATAAGTAAATCTTAGAAGAAATAAAAAAAATGTAAAATGGTAAGGTACCTTCGCGACTCTTCCGCTTGACGGAGCCCGGCTCGCCGCCCTTGGGCTTCTTGAGCTTCTTCTTGGCGGGCCGCGGCTGGAAGCCCAGCTCCAGCAGGTACAGGTCGTCGGGCCCCACGCTGGACGTGGCCGGCTGGATCACCGGCGTGGGCACGGCGGGTCTGGGCGGGGACGGCGCGGGCGGCGCCGCGAACTGCTGGTGCTGGTGGTACAGCCCCGCCTGCTGGTAGCCGCCGTAGCCGTCCGCCACTGCGCACAACCGCCACGCGTCCTTCCTCACGTCTCCTCGCGCATACAACACTCGTCAGCCAGGGGCGCAGGGTATTTGCCCCCCCCCCTCCCCCTTCCCTCTGAAACCTTGAAGTGGGGGCAAACGGGGGCAAAGAAAGTGCTGCGTAATCAATTTTTTGATAATAAAACTGCTTAAATAGCACCATTTTCCACCTTGAAATACAAATTTTCCTGTGGGGGATCGATGATTCTTTATAAAATTGTATTTCCCCCCCCCCCCCCCCTGGCCCGTTTGGAAAATTTAGTTGTTGCGCCCCTGCTCGTCACAGTTACCTTTCCAACAAAGGAAGATCAAGTAATAACTCAATATTAATCCAACAACTTTAACAAAGTCAAATAAATATTCAAATTGCATGTACAAAATATCGAAAAAAAAACCTTATTCTGGCGCTATACATTTACTAAGCTTCGGTGACTACTTTATGGATCAGTAGACTTCGCAGTTTTCCGTGAGACACTGTGACGTCATTTTCATTAGGTTAAGGATCGGCCTTTACTCTTTTTCACCCTCTCATATGTGACACACGTTCTATCATTAAGTTAAACTTTTTCAGGTGTGGCCAAAGTGAAATGCTACGAAATACGCTCACACTATTCGATGGAAATTTAAGAGGATGAATTACAATGCCCGTGCGTGTTCAGGGGCGTATGTATGTATGTATGTATACGTGTGTGCGTGTGTATAAATCTGTCCCCTGAAATCCTAAAAAAAAAAAAATCTATCAGACCCACCCACAGAAGAAAAAATTTCTATCTAAACCCCCCCCCCCCCCCCCCCCAAACAAAAAAAAACAACCAATAAATGAAATTCTGCGTACGCTCTTCTTTGCAATTCGTCCAGCTGTGTTCAAATCAATATAAATAACGTACCACGTGATTTCATTTTCATGTAACAAACAAATTGAAAGAAAAATGCTCATATATATATTTAATATTAAAACAAACAATTACAAATAGTTTTTCCAGTGCTGGAACCCGGGAACACAGTTTTTGCAAAAAAAAAAATTCTTGTTTACTTATAATTTATTCATTATTTTTTTAACGTCTTTGTAGGCGATACTTCTCCTAATCTTGACCCATTCATAAATAAACTACTTCCACAGGAACGTTTTTTTACTGGTTACTATGTGATATAGTTTCTTTTCTTTCAGATAAAATTATTTAATTTTGCCTGGCCTTTTACAATCATCAGAATTTTTATGATTTTAAAAGGCTAAATAAAGTTAAATAAATTTTTCTGGAAAAATTTTGAACCATATCACGCTATAACAACCATTATCGCATTTAAACTAAAAAAATAAAAATAAAAATAAAATCATGTTATTTATTCCATTTGGTTCTCCTTATCCATACTGCACAAAAATGTTAAAAATTCATCTTTGCCAGCTAACTATGCAAAAAAATATGCTATATATATATATATATATATATATATATATATATATATATATATATATATATATAATATTTCACTTTGTTGAAGTTCGGCCACTTAAAAAGTCTACAAATGTAGCCATGTTAAACAAATGAAATAACGACCTGGAAAGAGAAGCTGTCCACCCCACCTATCACCCCCCCCCCCCCCCCAAGAAACAATTTCTGAGAGCGAGATAAGAGATAGTATGTGTTTCAGGGCGGAGCTGGGCTGCTGTTAGGGGAGGGCCGAGGGACCGGAGACGGTTCAGGGCACTTCCGCCCCGGCCGAGGACCCGACAACTGACGCCCGTCGTTTCTGTCGACGCTGCAGCCACGGGCCGGGTTCAACGACTGCCAGAGAATCCCCAGTCGTCCGCCGAGTCGGGGAACAATCCACCGTCTTCAGGGGCCTACAGTTCTACTGATAATTGTGAGCCAATAGCAGAACCGGAACAAGGCTTTGGCCGGGGGGGGGGGGGATGGGGGTTCAGTTTCTAGATTTTATTTAATGCTTGGGTTTACCCTGATATGCCGAAAATTACCAGTCTATTATTAAGAGAATTCATAGGATACTTTACAAGCTATGAAATATTCACAGATCACGTTTACAGTTATGGCCACAGCATAATTTACAGTCTTTATATGTATATACATATATATATATATTAGATGGGTAGAATCCCTAATTTCTCGAATTCGAATCCCAGAGAGTACCTCGAATATACCCCACGAAGCCGAATTTAGGTGTCGAGTGTCAAAAATAAACAAATGTACAATAAATGAAAATTGATTACTATGGTGTTGAAACATTCTATGCTTTAATTGGTTGTTTCACAAAAGTTTCCAGAAATAAGGCATATTGTAATTTCAGTCATATAATTACATGTTAAAAGTACAATATCTTGGGGAATTGTAACAAGATAGGTATGAAGAAAACAAATGAATTAGTAAACTCACAGAGCTTATCAGTGTTGAATTTTTTTATTTACTTTATTTCCTCTAATATTTTTCTTCTAATCTTTTCCGCGAATATCGAATCTTTTTCCTCGAATATCGAATCCTTCGAGTACAAAGGATATGATGGTATTTGAGGATTTGATTGGTCCATCTTTAATATGTATTAATTGTGAAGTATGAAAAGTTAGACACTTAATAATAATAGGGTTTCTCTCCATGGCCATACGAACATTATATTTATGTGATTTAGGCCTATCGCGGAGTGTATCCACGCATTTATCAGGTCTCTAGTTAACAAATCAACAAGCAGGTGACTGTCGTCACACAAGTAGTAATTGGTCCGAAGTGGCAACACTGCTGATGTGACGCGCGCATTGCAAGTCCTTTTTTCCGCAAAAATGTATGAAAACTATAGTGCGATAAGAAGCAGAAGAGCCTGCGCAGATCCCAAGGTCTCTGGGTGATCACGTGACGAGAGCGTCGAGTGGGGAAGGAGATTAGCAACGCAGCGCTTCCTGGTTGATAACACCGATGGCGCTCGGCTGTCTGGCAGTCCTAACTACACGAACCGGTCTACGCTGTGGCTTAAATCGCGTGTTTAATCTGGCACGCCACTGCGGGGACAAGCTCGGGAGATAGTCTACAATGTTGCAACACATTTCTGTGAACAAAAAAAAAAATGTTATATTGATGTACAATGTTCCTGAAACATGTACTACCACAGGTGTAGCAATATCAACAGTTAAACGAATTCTAGCAGAGGGTAAGGAAAAGAGTAAAACCATGTTGACGTCTTCGACACTGACGGGTCAGAAAACATAGCACAGGAAAATAATACAAGTAGACGTTTTTACATGTGGTGCTGTGCGGCGAAAAATTAAGAAGTTTTATACTGTAAGAAAAAAGGTTCTCACATTCAATAGTTGATTAAGGCTTTGCAAGAAGACGGAGTTTTGAAGTGTAGCAGGGAATACTTGCAAAACTTGAAGAAGCTAGGATTCCGATGGAACAAGTGTAAATGCGAAAGATTTTTATTGAAAAGCCAGAAATAGCTATTTGGAGAGGGCGCTATCTTGAACAAATAAGTGAATTTTTCACGGCTGGCAGAACCGTAGTTTATGTTGGCGAAACTTATGTCCATGCTACACACAGCGTAAGTTCTTGTTGGCAGGGAAATAGGGAAATACGGAAATAGGCGTCACAGAATCCATTGTTCCGAATGCTTTAATTATTTTTAAGACAAAACGGAAATCTGGAGACTACCACGACGATATTAATTTTGAAAACTTTTCAATGTGGGTGAAAAGTAAATTTACTGCCAAATTTACCTGAAAAGTGTGTTGTAGTAATGGACAACTCCAGTTATCATAATGTACAGCTGAACAAAAAACCTACCGCATCATTCATAAAACAAGACATCCAAAACTACCTGACAGGCAACATTTCGTTCTCTTCAACAATGACGAAAGCAAGTCTTTTGCTTTTAGTAAAAAGTGCGCCAGTAACAAAACCATTTAAAATAGATGCGTCAATCACAGAACATGGCCATGATGTCACTCGCCGCCTCCATGCCAGCTGACTCGAACCCGACTGAACTGGTATGGGCAGAAATCAAAAACAAAATCCGGGAATGAATCGCTTCATCGCAAGATAAAAGAAAATTTGTACGAGGAGTAGTTCAGCAGCTATTCTGTGGACAACTGGAAAGAGTATTGCAAACACGTAAAAAATAATTGAAGGGAACTATGTGAAAAGTGACGGGATGATTGACATTGAAATTGATAAAATAATAATAAGTTTCGGATGTTCAAGTTACAGGGACACTGCCAGAGATACAGACAGTGGGGAAAGATGTCCATGTGATTCGGAATTGGTGAGTATTTTAATTGTTTGCTAGCTCCCCTCCCCCCCTTTGTTTACGCACAGTGGTAAAATGCTATGCCTGTTTCAATGTTTTGAAGCGGGACATTCATGTATAATGGATTCCAAACCACTTCGGTATAATCTCGGCGCAAATGTAATTTTTTAGCTATCTATGCCGTAATTAGACTCGGTGCATATAAGTTTGTTCAGCCATGAATTTTAATAAGCCTTTAAATTTAGATATATATTAAAATTTTCAAATAGTTATGGTTCAAGCAACGAATCGATACATAAACTTTCAAACTAATCACAATATTAAACAAAAAAATTGAAATAACAAGACACTATGCCATAATGGCCATACTGTTTCGACTGACTCCATCCGATCTAGAAAATCGGTTTCTAAATTCTGAGACATGATTAAGTGGCTTAGAGCGTGGTCAAATGATGAAATGAAATGCATGAGTTACGTCGTTGCTGACCATGTAAGATGGACTCCTCACGCGCAACGGTTTGGTTGGCCACCTATCTACCCTCCTGCGTTCGCCACTATCTATACGTAACGCCACTCTTTGGCCAGAAAAACAGGACAATGTTATCACAATCAGAGGGGACGGTAACAAAGAAAACAAGAAGAAAAAGAGAATGCCGTGACAAACATATTTAAGTATAACACGTAGGCTTTTTTTTTAACTGAAAAACCTTAAACTCTTAGCGAATGAAACGAATTTTGGCGGGTTGAAATTCATGTTTGGATTTTTTCGTACCAGCCTGTACACAGTCGAGCCGCCCAGAACTCAGCGCGGCGAGTACTAGCGCACTCGGACGGCCAGCGAGGAGGGTGTTGTTCCATGGCGGCTAGCTTCGCAGATATCCGGCAAGTCTCTCGTCTATTTTTGTTAGCCGGGACGACTGTCCCTGTACGTGCGTGAGCGCGCCTGCACTTCGCATTCTTGTTTGCCCGTTTTTTTAAGGGTTTCCTCTCCTTCTGCTCCTCCTCCTCCTCCCCCACCTCCCCCACCTCCTGCGATTCAAGGAAGAAAGAGTTAGTAAGGAAGACGAGCGAAGAAGCAAAAAGGGAAGTGTAGGAGGGGGTGGCCATCACGCCATCTGGCCCGAGAGAGAGCGCCGTTGAAGAAGGGGGAAAAGAACACGCTGGGGAGGGGGAAGCGTTGGAGAGAGAGAGAGAGAGAGAGAGAGAGAGAGAGAGAGAGAGAGAGAGAGAGAGAGAGAGAGAGAGAGAGACGTCGAAGAGGAGGGGGGAAAGTGAAGTAAAGCGAAGGTCAGCGGCGAGCCGGAGCGTTTCCTGGTCATTGGCATCTCCCGCCTTGCGTCACAAAGAAGCACGGGCTCAAGGTAACGCGACGCGCCCGGGTACACCGAGCCCAACAAATTTTCACCATCCTTCTTCGCGGCGATGAAACTTGGAACCATGGTGCGATGATGCAAGCAAATAATTGTGCGGCTACACATTTCACCTCTGAAACGTTCATATTACAATTTGGTATGGCAAACTCGAATCTGTCACTATGTTCTAGAGCCCCTCGTTTATTACCACACTGTAATGATCATCGTCAATGATACGACATCAATGCCTGCGTTTCAACCTTGCGTTCACGTCATTACAAGAACTTTATAAGAACCGCACGACACGTCGACTATAATCGTATATTACAAACGCCTACAGTTCGGAAAATAACGATGCCGATAGATAGTTAAGAAATTCTTTTTTAATACTTCCGGAACTTATTAAAAACTGAAACTTCTACATTTCTGGTCGGTGGGTGGGAGAGGGGGTGAGATTACTGCGGCGTGTTGATTGAGAGGGGCTTCCGCTATTCCCTGAGTTGGCTGAGCGCGGCCCAACCAGCGAGGCGGACTCCCTTGGACTCCCTTCCAGCTCTCGGCTGGGCTGCGTGGACCACACAGTTCCTGTTCTGGATTTCCCTCCAACTTCGAGTTTGACAACCCCATCCCTCTCCCCTGCCACGACAAACCAGTCGATTAAGGGTTTCACACTATTCCCCAACCCAACCCCCACCCGCTCCCCATCCCGTGTGAGAAAACAGTTTTAGAGATGATACTGATACAGCTTGAAGGACTTGAAAATATCTTGGCGCAACATATTTCCGCGAAACGATTCTCAGACCAACTGTGTGTTAAAACTTTGTAGCGTTGTTTGTGTTTCGTGGTTCGGTGAGTTTATTTCAAGAACATGTCTACTGTCAGCTAAACAATCACAGTCATCCAGTGCGGAAATAAACACGTCCTGAATGGCCCGACCAAATAGAGCTGTTCTTCCAGACGGCCGCCAATTACGAGGAAACAATAGATCAGATCGTTTTGCGAAAAATACATGGCCCTAGTGATAAATCGCCTTCTTTATTAATTATTATTATTTAAATAGAAATACGCAAACAGAAAACACTAGCAAATCACACAGGCGCGTCCTTAGATTACGGTTCTAGACACAACCGGCGGCGGTTATCGGAAGGGCAACAAATACAATATTGCTACCACTCAGATCACAGTTGGCAACTGTTGGAAACGCGGTTCCCCTTCAAGGCATGACACCACTAGATGCCGCGCGTGCCTGTATAAAAGCTTGCGCATCGCAACGACAGTCGATATAAACGTTGAATTATTAGATTTGGTTATTATTAGGGACACGAGAATTTCCATGATTCACTTCACTTGAGGCTAGACTCCGCTTGCCTAGACATAATCAAGCATCTTTGGAGTGCTCGTCGATCGAAAACAAAGGACTCTTAATTTGGCGGGATACACGTGATTGGGTAACTACTTTTGATCCCTTGTTTATAACTGGATAATGGATGTATCAAGAACAGACGTGAAACAGACGTATATGAGCTTCAAGTATAATTTGCTACCCTATGAACCCGCGAAATAATCGCTAGATGCAGTGATTTTTCGCGAAAAGATTTCCAGACCAGTTGTGTATGTGTAAGTGTATATGTTTCGCGATTGATTCTAAATGGCCTGGCCAAACAAGGCGGAAATTGCTGGTTCAGACATATCGTATTGCATATTCCAGTTAACAATGAGAAATGAGATTGTTTCGCGAAAAATCCCTGCGTGTAGAGATCGCGGCTGAGGTAATCGCAAGCCGGGCGGGTGGCAGCACTGGCGCCGGCGGGTCGGCGATGTAGTTCCTCGGCAGCGCGTGGCGTGGCGCGACGCGGCGATGACTGGCGGGGAGAAGGGGAGCGGAGGGGGGGCAGAACCTGCCCCGTGTCCTCCCATTGTAAGGCTTCCTGTTTGCCCGCGGCTGTTATCTGCGGGGCCGTCAGCCGCACGCCGCGGCCACAGGCCAGGCTCTCACTCCGCGCTCGGCGGGCGAACAACATTCCAATAATGGCTTATTAAATCGTACGATACACTCGAAATACAAAGGCAGCGTGTCCGCAATAATCCACCTAACGATAAAACAAAAAAAAAAATCATGCGTTTAAACGACAAAAAAAAATTACGCAATGGAAGTTCACAACTGAACTGAACATGGAGGCTAAACCTACACAGAGTCTTGCAGTTGCCTGACTATCTACTTTGAGAAGTAGCACTCCTAACGTGAGAAATATTTACTCAACGGCAAGGTGTAGTGGTGAAGAAATAAACGTGCAAAAAACATACAAAGCGTATGGTTGGCGTGTTCTTTTCAGTCAATAAAACCTCCCTCCTCGTCAAATAAAATGTCTTACTATTAACTTGGCAGATCACTGGACCATGAAGACCATGAAAAACGATATTCCAGACATAATGGGTATTGCCTTTAGATTTTCGAGACAGAAATTTTATTTCATGCAAAATAATTTTCATGGTAGAAGCATCCCGATTCCCGTCAACACTCTAGGCTCGTAGGCTGAACGATCTACCAAAGGCATTAAACATTTTATCTTTCGAGCCAGCTGTTTTATCTAATTATAGTTATTCGAGTTCTCGTTCAGGATTTTGCTATTCCATTGCCGTTTTCCATTTAAGGTACTCGAATACATGTTTTTACCTATTTATTTCGTTGGATAAAGTGAAATTTAGTACTTAAGTCAGTAGAGATGTTAGTTTTCCAGAATAGTATTTTTGGGAACATTTCCCGTTAATTTACAAGAAAAAATTCTGCTAAACCGGAAAAATTTCAAAGAGTTATACATTATTTCATAGAAACACACAATTCACTCCGTCGACAGTCCGTTCCCGTCACAATGCCCTACCCAAATGTTTATTTGGCAAAGTATGATACAAACGTTTTGCTGAACAAAGTTGATCTAACGAACGACATAAAGGAAACTGAGGTTTCCAAAAGCGGGGGTGCGAGAGGATCAGTTTCGGCGGGCGGCAGACCCGGACACGGCTGGTCGGCGGCGAAAGCGGGGCTCCGCGGGGGTCTCTGACGCAACGCCGGCCACCGGAGCTAAGACGCGCGCTCCCCCGCCGCCCTTAGGCGCGGGGAAAGTTGCCCCGCCGAGGGGGGCGGTGAGTCACTCGCCCGGGGGCCCGTGTCTCCCGGAAACCCGCCTCTTCCCGGCGACCCGGACCCGCGGCCGGAGACCGTAGCAATTCCGGCGGCGCGCTTTACTAACTCGCGACGGTCTAGAATGCAACCGTGTCTACCCCCGAAGTGAATTACATAGTTGGATCACGTGATATCGTGAAGGACGAGAACTTCATAACAGGGTATCCACATATATTCCTAATACATTTTTCCGAACTAATTTCATCAAAAATATGCCTATTTTTTTGCAATTTTCTGAAAGAAAGAAATAAAGAAAATTCAGCTGCCACCGCAATCAGCATACTTACTTGAGACTATAATTATGAAACAAAAAAAATATTGCATACACTATTAATTTTACAGTGTATATGACCATGCACTAAAACATACTCTAAAAAAATTGCTTTCGCGGCCTCGGTTATGGCAAATTGGAGCATTAGATTTTGCCCGCAAATTACTATCGCTAGGAAATTTCCAAGACTTTTCCTGGATTCCAAGTGAATGCTCTGACTTTCCCTGGCCAATTCAAACTTTCCTGAATTTTCCCTGACTTTACAGAATATGGACATGTTTATAAAAACATCAGAACGAATTATGAGCGACCTGTAAAGAAGGTAAAATGTGGCAGCAACCAGAGAACACCAGAAATCAACTGGATTACGCGCACACATATGGATTCTAACACGTAGCCAGGAAATAACAGAAATTTTGAGGTCTCTAGTTTTAAAATTAACAAATATGGACAATCAATGTCGGGTATATTATTTTACAACTGTACTAGCGGACAAGCCGTTCAACGTTGGAAACTTATGCAAGTACGACTAACATATCATGCCTGGCAATGCACAAGTGAATGCAGGTGGAAAACATTCAAACCACCTTGTCGGGCAGTTAGAATAGTAAGCAGTTTTTCGAGGCACAGCTATTTCCTGTTCAAGTGCGTCGTTTTTATTATTATTTTTACCCGGCGGGCGGAAGGGCGGACGGGCGGACGGGCGGACGGGCGGGCGGGCAAGCAGGCTCTCCGGCCTTACAGGATGACCGCAGCAGACCAGAGCGCGTGACCAATCAAAAACGAGACAAGCGCCCAGACTTCCGCCCGAGCCGGGCCGGGTACGCGCGCAGCAACAAGTTTTCACCGGAGGCTCCCCGCTGCTCGCCGTTCAGGCTGTGCGACGTGTCGCGGTCGACATCGTCACGTAGCACGTCGACGGGTTTTGAAAGATTGGTGCGATCGATACGTCGAGACCGACATGTCAAGATTTTTTCGCCATGAGCCAGATATCAACGGGTCGCGATTTCAAGTTCCACGTGCCGTCCAATCCAAATTGACAAGCGTTCGTCTTGCATAGCTCCATCTCCCACGGCACAGATAATAATAATTTTGGAAGCACTGATTCGTCGCGTGTCAATCTTATTGTTTACTAGTCATCGAATACCTATGTTCATGTCTTAGCATTTCTTTCTTTACTGCCGCCGATCGGCGAAACAATTTCGTTCTGCACTTGCTGTGCCATAATACATAATTGCTAGTCATTGAGGCTGAAGTTATATTCATGAGCTTAACTTCTAGTCGACATCGATGAGGGGTCATTAGATAAAAATTAAGCATTGGCGAAATGAATGGGTGAGGGAACCAAGAATACTCCGATAAATCTGACCACTCGACCTCCGTGATAAATTCGCCCCCTCCCCGCTCCACCCAACCCAAGACGAAGCTTTCACAGAGCTTTGGTTTTTCAATCTTAAAGTGGCTTTACAATGATGGCACGATCATCACTTTGATACAAAATACCACTGTGACAACTCTTCATGCATTGCTTCACGTCTCGTAAATTCTCATGCCCGCATCAACCCTGCATGTCAGAAAAATTCAACCTGTAGTCAAGAACACAGAGAATACTACCTACAACCTTGTTTTTTATTCCTGTTCAACTCTTAGTGATTTGTCAAACCGCAAACAGAGTTCTTCGAAAACGTGATGACTGTCAGTTACTAACAGGTTATCATCTACCATGGGGGAGTGAGGGTGCTAAACACTTCTCTCGTGAAAGAAAAGCCTTGGTCGTCACCCATGTTACCAAAACTTGATTAAAAACCAAGTAGCTAATAAGCTGTAATGAAGACTCGCGTGGTTACGTAATTTGAGTATTTTTTTAATGTTAAGTTAGAACTTGAGAAATCTCTGATTGGCTACAGGATCCGTCGAAGTGAGCCTCATGGCGGTCTGATACGTGACATGAGGAAAAAATGTATTAGTCCACTTGAGTGACCTTTACCAGGTCATGTGAGTGGGCCTGTAACACTGGAAGAAATCCAGGAAAATAGGTGTGGAAACACGTCGGTGGAAAACTGGTTTTACAAACAAGAGCAGACCAAACTTATGCAAAAATCTGATCAAGACATGCTGGTAATTTTCATATTACTTGACAGTTTACTTGGGCTTTCACAAAAGCCCCCAAATATATTCTAATACACTAAAAAAAAGCGCAGACAGAAAAACAAGATATCAACTTTATCAGACTCGGGCAAATTGCACTGATTCTTTTATCTCAATAACCTTGAACTTCAGTTGTTGGGACATGTTTACTTCAAGTATACCCGCCAAAGCAATAAGAAGCCCATACAAAAAACGTAATGGGGAGGAGAAGATAAAGAAAAAAAGGGGGGATTGCTACTATGAACTACTTTTTAGCATTAGGAGCAGCAGCATAATAAAAATGGTAACACGCACAATCACAGAAAATAACCTTAACCTGCTTACGCGTTATTCCTACTGAATGCAACAGGAGTATAAAGTTATTGTTCAAGTCCTCGCCATTACAGGCTAAAGGACTATTGAAAGTATACACAAGGACGCATTGTAAAGAAATGTATACCTGCGTCTTGAAAAACCGTCGCGGGGAGTTCCGCTAGTTCGTAGACAGATTTCACCATAGCACCGGATTAAAAAAGCTTGAAACACAAATAAATGAAGGAGCTGGGGGAAGTAGACTTAGTGAATGAAAACATAAAGTTAAGCAACCGCGTTTTTTTTTAAGTGTACATATCTGACCAGACATGTCGCACACAAAAAATTGACCTCCAGCTGCTTTCGTGATTATTCCAGGATAAACCAACATGCTTGAATATAAGTAGTACACGTGTTTGGAATGTATTATACTGTTTAACTAATCTATGCACAGAGGAGCGCAAATCTGTAGTATTTGCGGAACCGACCCGACCTTACGAGCATGTATGTAAACCCAAGATGTGATGGCAATTAATTTAGTTTTTCTCTAATTTTTAAATTTTCCAAAATATAATATACCGGTAGAATTCATGAACAAAACCAAATGAAGAAATGTTGTTTTAGACTTTGCCTGTCCATCACAAATGTAAGTTATCTAAATAATAACTATAGAAAATCGCAGCTATTTAGACGATACTTGTTAAAATGACAATAACAAAATGTTTCAACATTTCTAGTATGGTTCACGACATTACCGCAAGTAATCAGAAATAATAATTGTAATTTTATTCTCACATAATCAATTTTAATGCAACCAGCTCGTCTGAGATCAGCGGCAATGCCATCTTCAATTAAGAGTTTTTGCTTTTAATTCTTTTTTAACAGAAGTGACAAGTGTTCAAAGTAATTTTCAGGATCGGTAGTTTATTTATGTTATTATAATAACGTGTATGTCATTTCGCAGCGTGCCCGGCGGACGGACACGTAGGTAACGCAAACTAAGCACGAATTTCGTTACAAGTTGTACCCTCTCGTGGCAAAAAAAAAAAAAAAAAAAAATCGAGCTGACGCTACCGGGAAGTTATTTCCGCCGCCTACCGAAATAAGTTACGGCGACGTCGGTGGCGGGCGCAACACTAGCCAGTGCGCAGCCCGCACTGCGCATCGCATCACATCCCCTCCCCCCTCACATTTCACTCTCTGCTTCCCCTCCAAGCGGGCCCCGCCCACTGCTCCCCCTCTCACTCTCGGTAGGTGGAGGAGGCGCGATCACGTGGCAGTTCCGCAATGCTCTATGGCGGGCGGGAGAGTGTGTGTGTGAGAGGCCGCGTCCGTGTGATGGCCTGGTTCAACGACACACTGACTTTCCCGGGACCGACTGAAGGTCAAGTTGGCTCGGGGCGTGCGCAGCGAGCGGCGGGGCTTCGACAACACCGCTTTTATTAGACTCTCTCTCTCTCTCTCTCTCTCTCTCTCTCTCTCTCTCTCTCGCTCGCTCGCGCGCACACACACACACACACACACACACACTCCCGTCCGCCTTCATTATCTCGCACGGCAAAAATGAACAAGAAGCAAAACGCTCCGCTGCCCGGCACGGAACGATTCTGCGTGATTCGCAACACCTGTGCAACCGAACCGAGTTAACACATTCATGAAACTGGTTTAGCAGACAACACGACTCTTCTGCACGATGCGCAGTAGAAAACAATAGTTTTTTTTAATTAATTTGAGAATACTTATCGATCCCTATAAAAAAAATTATAAAATAGAACGAAAGTCGCAAGAATGCGAAGGGGCGAGTGCTGGTCAAGAATAAGACACTCGTCTCCTTTATACATTTAGCATAGCAGATTGAAGTTGCTGGAATTGAATAAAATGTTGGTAAAACAGAGTGAGAAGGAACGACGGCGGAGCAACACGAAGCGCTGTGCGCGTCGCGGCGGCACTTGCCCCAGGTCGCGGTGCGCGGCGCGGCCGCTAGGTGCCAGCACCGCCTCCCTTGGTGCAGCGTCGTCAGTAGACACGGCTGTATTTCGAGCAAATAGTTGGAAGAGTCCAGATGGAGCATGTAATAGCAAAGGAGAGGCCAAACAAACCAAACAATTTCTCTTCCCAATATGACGGCAATAATACACACTCAACAATATTCTTTTAGGTGAAATAATTACAACACATTTTTTTTTAATCCGACTTTATGCTCCTACCGTAATTTTAAGGCACGCTGATATCACGAGCTTATTGTGCAGTGAAGTCGACTCGAAGCATATATAACATTGTACTTTGGTCCACAATTCTCCTGACACGCCCTGAGTCAGTAATAAGCAAGAAGAAGTGCCAATATCATCACGTGAAATGCAGTCCAAAAGGATGAAATGCCAATGAGCACATCAAATTGGCTTGATTATGCATAGACCAGCTGAGTCTATTCCGTATCAAAAATAATAGTAGCTATACCTGTATTTCGCGAAAACGTTAATTGCAAAGCTGTTTTTCAAAACACTGACTGCAACGGTTGGTATCGCAGGCGTCCAAGTGGTACAGAAATAAACTTTCTCTCTGGGCCAATGAAATGCGTGAAAGCCTCACGCCGATTAATACCGTAAGTGTATTTAAGAGTAACAGTCGGTCAAATTTCCTTGTAAAACTGCATAATGAAACTGTAATGTCACTCTCAATAGTGAAAGGTCGTGGTAATGTGCCATTCGAGCACAGTAATGAAGATTGTTATTAGGCGTGTTCTGGCTTGAAAATCGAAATTTAATAATTTCGCAGCAGCTGCGTGATAGAATATAAAACATTTACAAGTTGATTCTTAGGATTTCCCCCCTCAATAATTCCGATATGTTTAAAAGGGCAACATGTCTACACTAAAACTAGTCGGAATAAAAATGTTTTCATATTAAACACATAATCTAAACTCTATGAAACTGTTTAGTGTCGTTAAAGGTTTTAAGAAAAAAAAATGGTTAAGGGTTTCATGTTACACTGAATCATATCTCTTTCAATCATATTAAGAAGAAAATCAATGCCAGAAATCAAAGTTTTTGTGTCGTAATAACGTTTGTGAAAGCACGTACATATTACTAAAACGCATTATTATTTTATTTCTTTTGAATTTGGGAGAATGTGTATAATTTATACACAAGTTACTACAAAAGAAAAGTAAAATTTAATTATCATTGACACCAAATTAATTTTTTTGTGAAGAGATCGCTGACCAATTTTAATGTTCTCTGATGACGTCGATAATTATAACTCTGCACTGAATATAATCTGTTATTTTCCCTGTAACCAGCACAACACACAAAAAAAAACTAAATCATGTTTCGCGAAGTAAATTAATATATTTTTCAAAACAAAAAAAATGGACGCGTGGCACCTATAGGCTCATGATATTTTATTCACGTGATACATTGACCCACTTATAACCTGTGCCATGTAAACTACCCCATATTTGGCGGTTCTCAAAAGTGCCACCAGTGGTAACCATTCATATCCAAACTGTCGGTTGCAAAGCATCGCATGATGTTTGTTAACGAACAATGACGACCACATGAGGTTGTCACGAACTCTGTTGACAGAAAGTCAGTCCACTGTCACTACTTTTGAGAACTGTCAGATATGAGAATACATAGTTACATGAGACAGACTATACCAGACGATTACAGCGTAAAAATAAAGCTACGGAATATGTTATTTATATCTTGTCGGGCCAATAATTAGGTATATCAAAATATTGGGATTATATAAAAAAATGATATAGTTAAATATGGCTCAGTACGATCGCCCTAAACTGTTCAGTCACTTCACCATATTTTTTTTGTAAATGGAACAGACATATTGATATAAAATTACAGATATTTGTAAATTTGTACAGTTACATAAGAATACACTACAAAATAATGTTCGCAGTAATACTGGGTTCAGATTCTTACCCGGGCATTTATGTTGTTTTTTTTGTTGTCTCAGTAACTCCAATGGTTATTTGTAAAATGTTCCCTGAATAGCTTTCCAGTACTAACTGCGCATATCAATAACCATTAAAAAAACAATAAATTCCAATTATTAAATATTCGATTACCTTTTACATGGTTTTTAAAAAAATAAGCTTGAATTAAAAATCAATTAAAATATAAAATTATGCACCAATTTTCGTAAGAAATAATCAGTATTATAACGAAAAACGTTATTTCATATATGCAAAAATAACCATAGCAATGTGTTGTACAAAGTTACAATATCTTTCTTGTAGTATTACAAAACTATTACTGGTAACTGGCTTCCAAAGGAATGTTTTGTATACGTATACGACAGAACTACCGAGCGGCGAAACTGCGAGCGTCCCTGGATGTCCAGTTGTTGCACCCCCCCCCCCCCCCCCCCCCTCCTTTTCCTTCCGGGAACCCAGGCGTGCATCCATAATTCACAAGGTCGAGCCCCGCTGACATGGATTGTGTGGCGACGACCTTAACACCAATACACGCCGCCGCGCGCACTCAACATTTTGCTGTCTAAAATGCATCCACGATATATTCCACTGCAAGAATAAATGTTTTTTTTTTTTTTTTTCATTTTTGTGTAATGCATTTAAGCTATCATTCTGCAAAAAAAAAAAATCCACTATATGAAATAAAGTACTTGTTTTGGCAGAGTAATATGCTAACCAACCATTCAGCTTTACTTTTCTTCAAAATCATGGGAATATATTCAGCTGACAAACTCAAAATTCAGAAAAGTGCATTTTGTTTGTGATAAACTATAACAGATTTGTTCGGAAAGAATAGGTAGCTACTGTTGGGCTATAGAACAAATAACGAGGTATATTAAAAAAAATACTATATACATTATACTCAATAACCATTATTAAAAAAATATATATTTATAACTAAAAACTTGGATTGTATCTCACCGAATTGACAGAAGCGGAATCATGCACAATAGATTAAAAACAAAACGACACGGAATGGGATACAAGACGTACTCTCAAGGCACATAAAAAAAGGGGGGTAGGGGGAAGAAACATTTGTGTTTTCGCAAAAAAAAAAAGGTTTATAAGTCGTAAATTTTCACCTTTAAAAAAATTACTTGTGTCAACAAAATAATCATCTTGTAGCGGTCGCCAAGTATTTTTTATCAATTGCACAAACCTGGTTTGTGAACAACACAGCAAATATTTGGCATGGTAAGTACTTGCCAAAACGTGCCCCTCAGCGCAGCCTTCGTGGCGATAAAACGTGCAACGTTCAGAAACATAATAAATTCTTGTGTAAACTGCTACAGGGCTACAGGCGCGCCTCGCTGCCACCAGCTGCACAGCCTGGGTGCAGTCGGCGCCCGGCGTCATGAGGTTTACAACCCGAGCTTCCAGCCACTGCTTTCGGTAACTAACGTTATATCAGTCATTTGAAACATTTTTTGCAAGCTTAAAATTGTTTCCAAATTATTATTTTTTTAAATGAAACCAATTTTAGGGCCTCTATCCGAGCAATAGAGCCAAACGTAGCAGGGTGTGGACTAAATGCGGCCAGTGTGAAGGGGTTATGGTAGAAAAGATAACGCAGAAACGCAACAGTTTTGCCAGATCATGGGTAATTCGTGACATTTTCACGAAGCAAATATATACATACGTTTATATGGAAAACACAGAGGATTTTATTTTTTGTTTGTAATATGTTAGGTTTCAGCAGCCGAGGGGGAGGTATGGCAACACCGCTCGGGCCACAAGGTCGACACGCTCGCGGCTAATCTAGGCTTCGTGCCCGAGCACCGGCGAGACTCGTCGCCCGCAGGCCGGAGCGCCGTGTCGCGATACGCGCGACTCTTGCGACACACGCCGCATCGCACACATGTTCCTTTCCTCATTGCAACATTAGCAGCCTGCACCTCCACATCTCGTGTAGAGGCAATTCTACCAGTGAATCGGGGATGATAAACATGATAGTAACCCCAAAACTATGTTTTAAGGTAGTCTTTTTAATGTTATAAAGTATTCCGCTTATTGCAAGTATACCACCCAGTGTTGGCCAAACGCTCGCGCAAAAACAGTTCGGCAATAGATTCCGCCCATTCCCTGCGAGTCTTTGTGTGTATTATGCAGTTGTGGAAACGAAATGAAATAAGTTTCTAGTGGGTAAACATTAATATTAAATAGTTAGTCAAACAGAAAAGTTTCAACGGTAATATTGCCCGACTTTTAACAAAAATATCAAATAATTTGCGACGTGTATGTGGCCGGGGGGGGGGGGGGGGGGGTGAATAAAAGGGTGGGGGAATTCAAACTCTCATTATTATTTTATAGAACAAGTCACTTCATAAATATCGGGCATTATGAGAGGTTTCAAAGTCTTGTCACCGGATGGTGACAAATTAGCAACAAATCATGATTGAAAGTTAGGTTTTATTTCATAATAAAACTTTTTTGCTTGACTGTGTCGTTAACACTTGCAGACTTGCCAACTTTTGAAACCCTCAATTAGTACAATACATAAAAAAAAAATATATATAACACGCGTAAACTGCTCGCGGCAATTGAAAAATTAATAAACTTTCATATCACTTTTTTTTTTCTAATAATCGAAATTATGTAATCGTTTTAACAAACATTAACATTTCAGACCAACAATCATTCTCATTATTTGCCATTATGGAAACATTTTTGCTTAGTATCACATCAAAGAAAAAAACTTCGTTCCTTGTGGTACCCTACAAATCAACAGAGTGTACCTTTGTTACAATATACACTGATATCAGTTGACTTCCAGTAGAATCTCCCTGGAGTACTGGCAATGAAAGCAACCTTGACACTATCATTTTCAAACTTGCATTACAAAATGTTACTACTAGTGGATATAATTTGGATTCAGAGTCATTGCTGCCGTCGGTCGCGACTGAAAATGCCAGTTTGTAAATTACAAACAATTTTATAGTTGCATCTGTTGCCATTTCTTTCACGATAGCCGTTGACTTTGTTCTTGCGCAACCAAATTTTTTTGCTACTTCAGAATTTGAAAATATTTTTCTGAATAACGGGCCGGCGTGATCCGAAACATTTAAAGGAATATTAAGTTCAACCAAAAAGTTTGTAAACATGCATTCTGCACGTATTTAGCATTTTCTGTGCTGTTACTTTTAGCGAACTAATCACTAACCTTTGAACTGACTGCGACACTTTTAACATTTGCGAGATGTTTTGAACAGTTCACGTGGAGATTGATGTCATATCTTCCGCCGTGCCCAATGTTGATGTCGCATCTACACACTGAAAAAACTGCGAACTGTGTTCCCTTGCTTGATTTAAGAATACACGGAAAATCCCGCGTGTATGTATCACGAAATGCCTGAGAATAATGTGTATCACGTTTCGGGGGCATTTTCTTCTTCACTTGATTCCACTTCCGTTAATTGTGCACATAACACGTTTTTATTAAAAACATGCAATAAATTTGTTTCCTAACCTGTAATAAACAAAATCAAAATTGGATCAACTTTAACTGAAGAATCACAACATACGCTTGTGCACGACACCATCTTGCCAAACTAAAAATGCTATTTAAACTGGTTCGTGACTGGTTGTAAGCGCATCAATGTAACTCAGGCGGCCAATAAGGAAAGATATACAATCGAACAACAAATTACGTGGTTCGCTGGCCTTCGACCAATAACACAATTACCGCACTCGTTTCCACAGCAACAACACATGGCAACAGCTTTCACAAACCATACAATAAAACATTTAAGGCAGACGAAAAATACGTGCTTTAATAAACGTCTCGTACTTAAAATTCGTAAAAAATGCAGACATCCTCGTACAATCGTAATACGGACGTGATTTTCGTACATTTTACGATAAAATCGTAAAGGTTGGCAAGTCTGCACTTGGTATATATTTAGTTTCTTTGTTCTCCAAGGCTGGATTTGGAACGAAAAATAGCTTCTTTAGTCAATCGCAATTTGCACACATAAGTTCATGAAGATCGGGTATTTTAGCTAAACGTACCTAATAATGAACACGGCGGATGAGAAGAGGCGCCCAGATTGGCCGCGGCACGCCAAACAGAGAGAGAGAGAGAGAGAGAGAGAGAGAGAGAGAGAGAGAGAGTGAGTGAGAGAGAGAGTGTGTGTGTGAGAGAGAGAGAGAGAGAGAGAAACGGAAAGGGTGTGGCCGGACATGTTCCAAGGACGGAAACAGCGCCCACCACATTCGATGCCCTTCCGGCGATATGCGACAGCACTCCACTACTGTTTCACGGCTCAGCTTGTGAAGTCCTTGTGAGTACTTACGCCTGGCACCAGTGGCGATTTTAAAAATAGGTCCAATGGAATTACACCCCCCCCCCTCCTCCAACATCAACAAAAGTTCTGTATTTGAAGCTATAAATTTTGTAAATATTAGAACGCCAATTTCTGAATAAATATTAAACTGTATCCTTCGTTGCATCCTTCACTAAAATGTTTTACTGGAGCTGCCCATGATATTGTTAGTGTTTTAAATATATTGTATTTATACATAATCAAACTAAACAGCCAATGGTTGAATTTGGCCGTAAATAAATTAGTAGTTCGTCCCGAACTAAGATCTCGCGATGTTCCGTTTTTAGTGCCTTCGTATACTTTAACCCCATAACTAATAACTGCAATATAATCGCCAAACTAACAACTGAATAAATCGAAAGGTAGATAACTGTGCAAATTTTTTAACAAGATAACGCAACGAATACATTCTTACAAACAGCAGCTAAATTTCAGTTACGATTAACTGCTTATTTTCTTTAGTTTACTTTGATCTCTATGGACACTATCCTGTTTGGATTACGTGCATAGAAAAGAAAGCAAGAAATGAAAACAATGTTTTTATTTTGAAAGCTACGTATGTATTTATCAAACATATCAAAAACTCATTAACCGTTTTTGCTCGTACACGAACTAAAAAATTCTATTGGCCACACCCACCGATCTAACAAGTTTTATGAAAATCCAATGAACGGTTGGGAATTATCGTCGGACAAAGTTATACACTTACATACAAACGCCGATCGCTCTAGCTGTTAAGGTAGGTGGATTAAAAAAAAGTACGTTTCGACAGTGATTGTTTTTCTTCGGTGTAGACAGCCTTGGTCAGGGGAATAATCCACAGTTCACAAGGATGAGAGCCATGCCCGAAGAGTTCCGGAGTTCAGTTTACTGATCACTCGTCTAAAAAACACCATATTGCAAGGATTTATATATTTTACAGTCATAGAGTACCTACTTTAAATACCGTTAGTCTAACCTAACCAACCTTTCATTTTAGTTACGATAACCTAACCTACCCTCCAAAAAAAAAACACTTATTTATTACACTGACCGAACCTAACTTTTACTTCGGTAATATTCGGTACTGTTCGGATTGTAGTTGTGGCTTCGTCCATGTGAACTGTAGGCTATCCTGGTGAGTGGCCAGTTTAGCCACTCACTACCAGCAGGTGTGCGAGCGCCCTGGTCATAAATCCAGCAATGGATACAAACATGAAAGACTACGCGTCCTAGTCCCCAACCCCACACATGGTAGACTCTCTTCTACTCTGTCCAACTCTACATCCATGCCATCCTCTGTATCCTGTACACTCCTACGATATTATCGCATGCCCTTGCATCGCGCATGTCTGTGCCCAGGGTTTTATCTGTATCTGTGCAGGTTTTACCTGGGACCAACTTAGCATTTTTTGAAGCTATAGGGGAGTTAGTCATGGCTTGGTTGGCCAATTCCCGAACAAAGCACGCGATGCGTGCAGGCATGGTAAGGGAGAGCGGTACTCACGAGGCTGCCTGCCCACGTAGTGGTGCGGCGGCACCCTGGCCGGCTGGTGCGGGTGGTAGAAGGGCGCGAGGAAGCCGCCGTGAGGCACGCCGTACCCGGGGTGCTGCTGGGGGTGTCCCGGCCCGGGGCTGTCCGGGGTGCGCGCGGCCAGCCCTGCGAGCACACGCCCCTGTCACTGCCGCGTCCACACGTGCCACGTGCCGCGTGCCGACACGCGCGGACCTCGTGTCCAGCACGGCACACAGCACACGGTGGGAGACAGCGCTGTCTTCTGTAGCGGGTGGCGCGAGACAGTTCACAAAGTCAAAAGGAACACTTTATAGTACCAACTGTTTAGTGAATTTTCACAAGATGGGCATTATTTTAAGAAACTTCCATGTTAAGTAATTTCTCGAGTCTTTCCCCCCCCCCCCCCCCCCTTCAGTTTTTATAGGAGCCGTTTCATTATATAGTTAAAAAATTTCGGTCTGCTAATCAAATTTAATCAATAGTCGACTTATCTGTTCCGGCAAAAAATTCAATTTTCGTATATATTTATCACGTAGTTTCAGGCATAGTACCATTCCATTGATTACGAAGACATTTAGGTATTCACGAAAAAAAAATTTTTTTTTTGTAAAATGACCATAACATGAATAAATTGACTTGTATTTTATTAAAAAAAATATTTTATTAATACTTTTTATTGATGTAATTTATGTTCAAATATTACAGTGAATACTTGAATGGAGTGCGCACTCGATTTGCGCAGTAGTTAGCTCATGTCCCGACAGTGGACGGCTTGCATCTCAACAAACCTTCACAAAAATTAATTTTGAACGCTAATGAAGTTTTAGATTATAACGTAGCTCTTTGTACGTCCACCTTTCAATGCAGAAAATGATAGCTAGCTTGAGTTTAGTAAATTAAAATAAACCAAAATATGTAACAATTACTCCAATTTTAATATATAGTTTTATTGGCGCTAAACAAAAAAAAATCCGATTTTAGTGTCTCAAACATAAATATGCGACTTTTAAATGTGTGCTGAGACATGGAACACATCTCTTAAATTGCTACTAACTTGACTGCGTGCACATAGGAGGTACATATTCATTCACAATAAAGCGCAATGATATTTTTTGTTTTTTCGGTATGGTTTCAAACGTTGTCGCATTGGCGCTGCGAAACTGTATAGTGTAAGGCTCGGTCTCACACGCCGAATTATTTTTATTATTATTATTATATTTACACTAATATTTATTAAATGATTTACATGTAAATTTATTCCGATAGCTATCGTGCATTTGTTGTTTCGATGACAAATTATCACCGGACATTTACTAAACTTTATTGTCTAGCCGTATAACTTGACGAAAGTGATCGTAATTATAAATATTTGCGCAACTTTTTACCGCTATTGGAATATATATAGTATACATAAGTTGGGAAAGTTTGAGGCGAATCGTAAAACGCACGAGAGCTGACCTCGGACTGAGGAAGGCACGTGGCGAGCTCACCTGGCGTCGGCTGCAGCCTCGCCTTCAGCTCGTCGTTGGAGGTGTGGCCGCTGCTGCTGCTGTCCACGTCAGACACCCCGGAGTCGGCGGGGCTGGGCGGGAGCGAACCTGCGGCAACAACAACACCGCGTGAGTGTCACATCAGGGCCGCGTCGCGCGCGAGGCAAGCCGGCGTCACCACCTGGGCGTAGCTTGTCTCAGGCTAGGGCCGCGCACTCCTCGCGACCAGAATTTGTACTGTTGCCTGTGTTTATTTCAGGCACACGTCTACTGTCAGCACACCAAGCAAAACCGTCCTGAATGACCCGTCCAAACAGGGCAATGGCTTCTCTTGCAGACGGCCGCCAATTACAGCGCAGGCATACCTTACAGCATTCTAATAAGCAATCAGATTTTTTTTTCCGTGAAAAATACATGGCCCCCACTAATGATTAGAGATGAGAATGGTAAAATATTCCGTTCAAAAACATTTTATGGAAAAATATAACCATGTATTTTTCTGGATAATTTTCAAAAATACCTACTTAGATTTACGTAATTTATCAAATGTTGATATACTAAGATGATAGTTCAATATTGTTATGCTTTAGTCTGAACTCGTGTATAGTGTTTAGTATTTATCCTCTATTACCAACTTTTTATATCACTTGTACAATTTTACATTACCAGACCTGCCAACATTCAAATTTAAAAAATCATGAGGTCCTCGATAAAAATTTTCAGGCCCATAAACACAGGTTTGAAATAAAAAACAACAAATGAGAATCTTTAAATTTAAGTGACATACCTGTACATATGTTACATGGTCTCTGCTTCAAAATTTATTTCAACAAATTATAGGTAACAGATTTAATTTATTTGAACATAATTTAGCGCTGTCGTGTAGTGATCATGCAGGGCCGCAACTAAAAAAGATGTAAAATAACATTCTGCTCGTGTAACACTATTATCATTGTTCACAGCAAAATTAAAAATTAATTTTTTTATTGGAAGCAATACACTTCACGTGTTAGTTGTGTTTTTTGTAGCGACATGTTTCACAATGTCTCCTCTTCCACTATGCGAGATAGAAAAATCAGCACGGCACACGCTACAAAACGCAAAATTGCTTCCTTTACGTGACTCGAGTATTGATGGAAACTCGTTACTGTAAGCTTTCGTAAAACTTGTTTTGTAACTTTTACAAACAAAATCTTGGGGCCCCAAAAAATCGTGAGGAAACAATATTTTGGCGTGAGGGCGTGAGATGGACCTTAAAATCATGAGCCTCACACCAAAATCGTGAGAGTTGGCAGGTCTGCATTACCAACCATTATATTACAATACAGGTAAAAAATAAAATGAGGTTAAAAACTAGGTATAGAACTGAGCAGTACCTACAATTAGACTTTCTTTCCACCTAAAGGCTCAATTATTTTGTTATCTAATCATGTTTGCATAAGCCGGTTGACCAAATTTAATTGTCGATTTCTCTGAAAGTATAACTCGTTGGAAATTTGTCCGGTTTTGTAAACAAATTTCCAGTAAATTACAAAAACTTTTTCCAAAAATACTTTTTCGGGGGGGGGGGGGGGGGGGGGGAAACAAACTTTATTATACTATTGTTTATGTCAACGGTGTTTGTAAACCACTTCACGTAGTTGTCAGTGTTTGTAAACAGAATATCATTTGTAGTTTTGTAAGTCACCATTGGGACATCGGTAACCACTGGTGTTACTCCAGAGAACTCTCTCAAATTTAGGGACAAGTTATACGCACAGACTATACACAACTATATTTTGTATTTAATTACAGAAATTCCCTTCAAAACAGACCATTATTGATGCAAATAAATTGTAGCTGCTCCTTTGAACTCCGTGAAATCATTATTTCAGAGATTTTGGTTATTTCAGAGAGTGAACATTCCTATCACAGAGTTATCCATTGATTCAGTTACACTGATTTTTCAGTGATTCTCACAAAGTTTCAGTTAGATTTCATAACCTTAGCCACAGAACATACATGCGAAATCAAGTCTGATAGTTATACACTTATTCCTTAGGATTGTTAGTTAGTAGTTGTGAAAATCAAAAATGTAGCTTACGTCATATCACAAATGCAGAAGAATAAGCGAAAAAAATTTACAAACATAACAACCAAGCCAAACACAATAATATATTTATTTAAAGTGAAATAACTTCCTTAATTCTCAATTGGTTGAATTAAGATTTTTCTACGTGAAGATTAGTCTTAATTTCAAACAAAACTAAACTGAGCGATAAATACTAAAATGAGCAAATAATAATTCATCACATGGGGAAAAAATATTTGTTAGAGGCATACCGCCGTAATCTCCTCGTCTCTTATTTTGATATAAAGTTTTCAGAACAAGCATAGGAATACAGACGTTTCGATATATGAGCATGTGCTAGTGCCTACATGATGTTTGCTTGATAGGACTGTGCGTCGCTCAGTCATGCACGGAGTCTAGGCGACGAGACCTCAGTGTCATAGCGGGCGACCAGCAACTACAGACGAGAGCACAGGCGCGAAGAAAGGGCTGAGTTGGCGTTGCGCGGGTGTTGACGCGCTCCAGGGTCCGCAGCTGGGTCGGTGTTGTCGGCGTGGCTTTGCGCGCGCACCGGATCAGTTGGTGCAAGGGAGGGGGGAGGGGGTGGGGGCAGGCGGTCGCGAAATGCTGCAACAACCACAACAAGGCCAGATGCCATCCCCGGCCCGGCCGCAAAACAAGTCTTTATTTGCCGGCGGCGGCCAAACAGGGGGTTGCAAACTCGCGCAACGTTTCCCGAAGATAATGGCCGCAGCTGGCAGGGGGAGAAGGGTTCGCGAGTTTTCTGGAAAACTCCGGCGAACGAAGGTCGCACCGGGGAGAGAGGAGAGAGAAAAGGGTTGTTTGCCCGTCGGGGCGAAGGGAAACCGGAGACGACGGACAGCTGCGTCCATACGCAACAGCGTCGTCACTCGGGTGACGTGAGCAGTTGTGCGGAGTTGCGTGCCCCGCGCGGCACAGCTGCTGCCCCCCCCCCCTCCTCGCAATGCTGGGCTCCAGGGCGTAAACACGCCTGCCCGGGTCGGCAACTGTGCGGCACTGAGGCACCTCCCGACAACAAGGCGGTGACTCACGCGTCTGTTGGTGATCTGCCTGCTCTGACCCTTCTGCCAGCCTTACAACAAACACAGCACTGTAGTGTGTTTAGGATGTGTTTCGAAATGATAAAATATTTAAAACGAAGAAGCACAAATCTAATATAACATTCCATAGCCACAATTTCGCCTCACTGTGATGCACAGTGTTATCTTTGTTCAAAAACGATTTATTTTGAAAAATGTCTAATATTCACCATGTAAAACCTTATCTCCACATAGCTTAAAGAGAATTTAAAGGAAATAATGCAATTTGCACCACAGCAATTTTTCGCTTGGATTAAGAAACGTTGTAGCTTTCAAGCAACTTCGAACAAGCACAATCGCTAGCCGGGATCGCAAACACGTCCCGTTCTTGTGTCGAGGGTTCGATCACTTCACCCCGGTGTGACTGACATTTATGACTAATGTGTCGGAACCCAGGGATACCCGGGCACACACACGGTGTGCAGAGCTTCAAAAGAAACCAAGCAATTTGAAAACTGTTCAAAAAATCCTAGTGGGGTCTGTTTACGAAAAACATTTAAGAATTCTCTAAGTGTGGATGAGTAGTTCTGTTTCCGTATCTCATTTCTTAACCGTCTCACTAAAACGCGTTTTCATAATTATTTTTAAGCACTGCAACTTATCTTCATTTCTCAACCATAATATGGTTGGCACCCATGTTATTATTACCACTCAGACAAGTGCCCTATACACGACAAGACTGTGCACCATTTCTGAGCCTTGCACTTAGAGGCTATACACGCTAGAAACACCAGCGAGCGTAGCACTTATAATCCTGCCTTAATAAAACAGATACACCCCTGACTAGCGCCCCATAAGCCTCTGTACATAACTTTTTGACATAAACCCCTATTTAAAAAAACTAAGCGTTAGCTTAACAAGTAGTAAAACCATGATCCGTACTAATCTACGTAGGCCTACATAATTATTAGTTTTGCCTCGGCTAATGTTAGACGGAACCATGCGTAAAACCTTAACGCCAAGTCCAATTGATCCAGTGCCTTTACAGACTCTTAGACATATACACGATCAGACCTTCAAATAGCTCATGCACCGGAAACGGTTAAGTTCAGAGTGTTCTTCAGTTAAAACAATTATACGCGTATTCTGAGGAAAATATAACAAACTGAATTAAATTTAAAAAAAAACTCTGCAAAAAAATGTTTCTATTCAAATTTCGCACAAAATGATTGCAGCCATAATGTTAGAAGCAATTGATGAGACAGACGTAATTGGTATAAAAAAAGTATTTTTTTTCTCTTTACTTGGCAACAACCCGTTTAGAGTAACAGATAAAATTAACAAAAAGCGTTGCTAAGCAAACTTTTTTATATTTAATATAATCTGTACAATGAGTAAGGATGTGGAGTGAGGATGTCGTATTATTTAATGGGTACACAAACAAATACAGCTTTGGGACCGGAACAAAACATTCTTTGTCGATTCAGAATACACCAAATATCGTGTGTTGACAGAAACAAAATGTTCTTAAGTCCAATTTGGTGACAGGAAGAATTTTTGTCGTCACTAATATATGATCTCGTTAAGGCTACAGATTTATTCTGCTGTGGTTCCAAAATATTTGACGAAGTCTACATGTGACGGGTAAACAGGCTCTTTTTTCCCGGGGCAGTGGTGGTGCAGGGGTTCTCCGGACGAAAGCGGACTCCCCAAGACCGCGAGACGGGGCTTTCGGAGAATCCATGGCGCGACGCTCGTCCACTCGCGCGGGTCCCAGTGACCGTTGCCGCTGGCTCCAAGTGGAGAATAATGAGGGAGGAAGGGGGGGGGGGGTTAAGCTCTCCCCGGGGCGTCGCGCTCCTTTTTGGGAGTTAATTTGCGAGCTGCTCTCTTCGCCGGACGCACAAAGATGCTGCGTCGCGGACGAGAGGAAGGAATGAATCAAGATGTCAACTGCAGAGGGAGCGTCTCGCGGCCGGACAAAAGGGCTGCCACCCTTGGCCACCCAACGCTCCAGGCAGGAGCGGGTGATGTCTTGTAACGATTTCCCCCACAACCCCCTCCCTCGATACCCTCGATCAGGTTTGCCCGTTTCCTTTCCGGCGAAGGAGGAAAGACGGGAATCAACACACAAATAATAATCATCTTATCTCCGGGGCGCGGCACAAAAGAGACGTGTGGGAAAAGACGGAGAGCCGGCCGTGGTAAAAGTAAAAGGAAAGGGGGGGGGGAGAGGAAGTTTTTGAAAAGAGCTGCAATTTATTAGCGTGCGCGCTTCTTCCTCAACGGTCGACGGCGAACCGGTCAGCCGGCGACCTTGCGCGACCCCATCATCGGGCGCGATTAATGACCGCGGGGAAGGAGGGGAGGGGGTCAGGGGTTAGGCCGGACACTGGTCAGCACCCCCCCCCCCCTTTCCCGCGAGGCAAGTCGCGCGGGGGACCCGGTTCGACCGGTACTGCCTCCAGGGGGAGAGCGAACGGGTCTCTCTGCAGTGTTGCCCCAGGTCTGGGGGACCGCCAGTCACCCCACCACCGAGTCCACGGAGCTCGCGTTGTCAGCGCTCCGGCGCGTTCCGACCATTGCCGACACCTTGACCGCTGCTACAGGCACCTAGTAGCAACCGGCGCAATTCACGGTTCCCTCGAGGCCTTTGGACTGCTTCCGCGATTGGCCTACAGTTCACAAGGGAAATTACTTTACCAATGGGAAACCCTCAACTTAAGAAGTATCGAATCACAGGTAACACAGTAGAACATCTCTCAAGTGAGTAGCCAATGAACATGTGCCAGTTGACCAAAAATGTTGAGGACCGTGGAAACGCAAATATTTCCACTTCTAAAACCTTTATTACTTCTAGGATAGAATATGCAGCCATATGCACACCGAGAAGAATTCATCCTCTTCTTTGGCCGCTCAGTTGCGACACCTATTTAACTGGGTTGCATTTAATTCGATACTTCTTAAAGAGAGTGGGCTCTTATTGACGCCAAATCCTCCAGATAAACTATGGACCAATAGCATCGACAGCACAAAGAAAAAAGTGTTTTTAATTTAAGCATATCACGAAGAAAATCCGAGAAACATTCGCAGGCCTAACTTGACGTACCAAAATTCGTTTAAATGTCACTTTTATTGAGTCATGGTTAGTTTGACACGCCCCAAAGTACAAGAAACCAATAAGAAAATACCTAAATTCATATGATACAACCATTTGCAATATGGACAGACGGTAACATGTAGCAGCAATCAATTAACAAAATACATCGTGTGTGGAATCCAGACTGGTAAAAAAACGTGAATTATGTAGGCCCAATCATAATGTACGACTTCCCATAGTGGCCGCACGACGTGGTAGGTGTATGTAGGTTTATTGTGGGGCGGTCAGCAGAAAGAGAGCAATCCTTCATCGTGATCTCATCAGCGAACCCACAGTCAAGCCGACATGCTCTATGGGAAGGGGGTTCGGTATAATTAAA
Organism: Bacillus rossius redtenbacheri; assembly: GCF_032445375.1. Classification (NCBI taxonomy): domain Eukaryota; kingdom Metazoa; phylum Arthropoda; class Insecta; order Phasmatodea; family Bacillidae; genus Bacillus; species Bacillus rossius. Next base: position 114,395,678 of record NC_086330.1, on the reverse strand, counting down.
TTTCGGTATAAGCCGTTCAGAGCCCCCCCCCCCCCCCCCCTTCCCTGCTGGGTGTAGCACGTTCCAGCCCCCGTTTTACGGGCATAGTCTCTTTGTGATGGGCTTTCTAAACCGTTAAAAGTTCCTCCCGAGCGAGGCAGCGACGCGAGAGCCCGTTCTTTCAACTGCGGTTTCCAGGGACACGATAAGCCGGAAATGGGGCAGGAAGCGGCACCCGCCGCGAGCCAAAGCCTTTAAAAGGTTGTGAGGAGGGGAGGGGGGACAGACGCTTCGGCCAGTGTCCTTTCTCACACGCCAGTCCTTGAACTCGAACACTAGGGAAACTGAAGCGACGAGTGGAACCAACCAGACGCGACCTTTCCCCGCAGGCAACAACAGAGTGGGGGCGGTTGCTTCGCCCACAATTCCCACATCACCCAGGCTCCACCGCCGGGAAGGGAGGAATTCCAAGACGTTCGGGTAAGAAGCGAATAAGCACTGCCTTGTTGGGACACAACCGTAACCTAGCACACGGGCCGTATTCCAGAACATGTCCAGACCGTATCCCAGTAAGGGATCAAATCGGCAACAGTTTTAATAAACGGTGCACTGCGCGAGGGAAGCAACTGGTTCCAACGCATTCTAGCGGACGTTTGGCAAGCATCTATGCACTCGTTACGGCACATAGCAGCACCATCGCACGAATTAAATGGTGGTGTTATAATTATATCAAGTACTTTTTAAGTTGCGATTTTTACTTGTTATGACCTTTAAAGTGTACAAAATGTGTTCCAGATATTCACGAAATTGAATATATACGAGTTAATGGCATCAGATCCGGGTCCGCCATCTGGACGAAATCAACGAAAAAGTGAGCTTAGCACATGCGTGGAATTTGGACAGCACATAGGTCACCGGTACGACACTAAAATTGGTTCCCTAAAAAATTGCTTAGCTGTATTTAACATATTTATATTTTTAATTTTAATTGTGCTGAAGAATCTGTTTCGAGACGGCTTGAATAAAAAAAACCAAATAACTTTTTACTCTCGTAAATCAGAGCTATCATGAGTTAGAAACACTGACGTTAGAACCATATTTTAAGAAATGAAATCTTAGAACCATCATACCTTAGAAATACAAAAACTATTTTCTGGTAAAGGGCTAAACTTTACGGACTTGTACCGAAACAAGTCAATGTATTTTTTTGACTGGCTGCTGCTACATTTATATTCTGTCCGGATTGCATATTGTTGAGTCACGTGAATTTTTGTTATTTTATAATTGAGTTATGTCCTCCAGGGTGTGTAAGAACTAGAGGCCGGAAAGATTCGCGAATTCATTTCGTGATATGCTAAAATACAAATACTTATACCTTTGTGTAGTGTCCATTGGTTCACTCTTATCTGGAGGACTATAGGCCAAAGTAGTATCGAATCACAAGTTACCCAGTAATAGTCGAGACGCCTCGCAAGTCAGCAGCCAATGAAACAGGTGACGTTTGCCCAAGTATGCAGAGGATCGTGGAGTCTATCCTGGAGGTTATCGAACCCGCGAATTTTCTCAGTCCCTCTTAATAACCCAACGTATAATTCCATACATTCTAACTTGTCTCCAAATAATAACGTGAATTTTGCAGGTGTATAGTTAAAATTAATGTAACTGACAACTGTCATGAGTTATAACTAGAGACCCGTGAAATTCGCGGGTTCAATGACCTCCAGGATATACTCCAATATCCTCTACACACTCGGGCAAATGCCAACTGCTCATTGGCTGCTGACTTGTGAGTCGTCTCGACTACTGGGTGGCCTGCGATTCGACACTTCTATGAGTGAGGGTCTCTAATTGGCCCTCAGTCCTCCAGATTAACAGTGAACCAATGGCAGAAGAAGCACTAAGGTACAATTATTAGAATTTTAGCACGACACGAAATGAACCCGCGGAATTCACGGGTCTCTAGTTGTAAGTTATAAGATAGCAGGGAGGCTGGGACCGACCTGTGGACGAGTGCGGGGTGTAGGCGGAGGTGCGGTGCGCGGTGAGCAGCCCCGCGTGGTGCGCGTGGTGCGCGTGGTGCGCGTGGTGCTGGCTCAGGATGCCGTGCAGCAGCGGCTTGTAGTCGCCGGGCTCGCGCTTCACGGGCGGCGGCGAGTGCGGCAGCTCCAGCACGCCCAGCTCCGCCGAGTTGTTCACTGCGGCACACCACACACGCCTGCGTCACTCCCCGCCCCCAACCACATTATTTACAATGGCCAAAACAGTCAACGTGATCTACACTTGTTGCAAAAACTTGTCAAGTTTCCTATTAACAAACAATATCCTTTTGATTTTCGGCCCATCAGGGTAAACCCAAGTATCAAAAATAATCTCGAAATCCAACCCCACCCCACCTCTTAAACGGCCATGCCCGCCACACTCGCCTACTGCAGTGAGGGCAGCGTCACAACTGGATCAGCCATTTCGCCGCATCATTAAATTCGATGTAGTTTCAAAGTGAATACAAAATAAAAACTATTAATATGCAGTGCAATAGTATTTAAAACGCGTGCAGTCGAGCGTTCATCTTCAAGAAATCATTACGAAAATGTAAACGTGAAATGTGCAAACAGGAAACACTGTAAGCTACTGAAGTGAACACCCTACGCCTACAGTAACGATAAACTCTGGGTGTATTACTAACACCGGTAGCGCAGTGACGTAACCTGGAGGCAAAGAATACATCCGGAATACACTCGGAAAAAATCTGAACGCGAACAACTCTATTAGTACCGGATTACAGAATGTACCGAAACATAGAATGCCGGATTAAATACGATTCACCGTATCTGTCGGAACGCTTTAGCGACCCTTGTCATTCGTGTTGTTTTCTATAAGCCAGGGTAGAATCCTCGTGATGGTACGTGCTCAGGTCAGTATCGTTTGCTGATTGGTTGACTACCGCACTGTACACTCTACTTTGGTCCCCATTATAGGGTCACTTTCTTTTTCGCAAGTTTGCACTTTGTTTACAGTCTTTCAATGACAGAAGGTAAACCAAATTTTGCAGTCTGGTCCCTAGTCATAGGACCACGGCTTATTGACAACCCATAAAACATTCCAAACCAATTACTAAACCAGCAAGATATATTTTTTAAATAATATAAAACAATATTTGTCCGAATCGTAACGCAGAGAGGTGAAATGTGAGAACAGACAATGACTATATACCATCGCCCTGATAATGCACACCTTTCTAGATACTACCTTGGAACAACAAAATAACGTGGGTAAAAAATAGCATTAAGCTAATCAGGTGAAAATAACTTTGGAATAAATCCATTCCATAACTTACTGATGTAATATAAGTTTGTTTGTTACCACCACGTCAAAATAATTTTTGTTAGGTCTATATTGTTTAGGGTCTTGTATTTTTTGCGAAACATTTCCAGACTAGAAGTGAGTTAAAATTCAGTAGCATTGCGTGTGTTTCGTGATTGGCTGTGTCTACTGTCAGCGCACCAATCATAGCCATCCAGTGCGGAAGCAAACGCGCACCTGAATGGCCCAGCCAGATAAGGCAAAAGACTTATCTTGCAGACGGCCGCCAAATTCACGGGAACAATCGCTTATTGCAATGTAATGTGCTATCAGATTTTTTTTTCTGGGAAAATACATGCCCCTAATAACGACAAATGCGGAAGGCAAAAGCAAGCTGCAAACTGAGGCGCTCGGAGACAAGCATCGAGGGCTCGTCTTCACGAGAGTACGAGCAGAAGCTAGCAGGACGTGACGGAACGCACTCGCCGCCGGAGAAACCTGCGCGGGGACTCCGCGGTGTCGTCACGAAATGCGCGGTCGCCAAGCCACGGCAGCGCGACGAGTGACTGAAGGCCCGCTTCGTCAGGGGTGTATGTGTGTTTGAATCAGTACAGCGGGACGACAGTGCGACACCAACTCGCGCGCAGTCTTCTCGTCGTGCATGGGTCATGGGTAGTAACAATAACATTAAACACAGAGGTGTAATGCAAGTCCCTCGATTGCTACCAGGAATCTCTGCCGGATTTTTCACGCCTGAAAATTTTTCTGAAAGTACGCGTTTTAGCCATTTTCACTCTCCTAAAAATAAAGTTTAAAAATGAAATAAAGAAACGGATCTACTCGTCCACCATGAGCGTATTCTTAACTGCTATTTCGTAGTCACCGCTCTGATATCTCGATGAGTTTTTAAAACAGTGGTTTCTCCTGGAGCTCTCTACACCCACTACTGAGTAGTATGGAATTTTATTGGTACTTTATGGTAGTTATGAATTTGACGATTTTCTAATTTTTTTCCCATGTATTGAAGACACATTTCCGATTCCCCGAGCCCCCGTTTAGCCTATCCACGGCCAGCAAGCACCTCGGGACGGACTAGGCCAGCGAGAGCGGCGGGCGACACAGAAAAGGCCGGCCGTCCTTGTTTCCACGGTGAAAACGAAGCCGCGGCCGCGGATGCCGGAACGGAAATAGAAAACGGTGTTTCTTTTTTCCGGGCGCTCCGGACCGCGGAGAGAGACGGTGACAGACAGGAGGAGGGATGGAGATTTCTCCCGCGCCGCGCCGTGTGACGCGCTGAGATGACGAGCGCCTGCGAGACGCAACCTGCCCGACGCACTGGCGCGTAGGGGCGGCCTAACGCACCAGGCGACACTTTCCCCGCGCCACGCAGACTGGGACCGGCGATTATTAGGCAGGCTACAATTAGCCATGATTAGTTCCGTATTTAGAATCCACTATACGTACTCATGGCCATTTGGCATGCTAATAGGTCAATACTACGATCAGAAGCAAGGAGTGTACAGTTCAAAACAGAAAAGGGGGAGAGAATTCTTGGGGCCATAGAATAATAAACAATTATAAAAGTAAAAACATTTACTTTAAAAAATAAACAATAGTTTGTGATGATTAGTTACAAGTGCTCTTTAACTAAAGAGCCTTGTTTCTTGATTATTTACGTCAGTCCGATAGATGGCAGACTATATGCCCAGAGTGAACTATCTTTAATTCATGTTGTAACAACATTATGACAACAAAAATAACTTTCCTTTAACTTAGAAGAAGTTATATTTCTCAACAAGACGGTAATCATGCTTGACATCAGATAACATAAATCGGAATGTCCATCAAACTGCAATAAGGTATGCCCGCGCCAGTTGTTTCTTCCTTAGTCTCGAAATATTTTCGCGAAAAATGCATGGTCCTACATATTACTTAATTTAATAATGTAAGTGTAAAATATTTCTGTAGTCGCGCCTCTTGCCGGTACCGCTAGGCACATCCTCGCCTGTGTTGGTATTTTAGAGTTGCAGGGCGGGCCTCGGGGCTAAGGTATCGTCACAACACCACGTGCTTTCCTGCTTCCTGCGCGCCGTCCCAAGGTTAGCCCACTTGTCGGCCGTAGACCTCGCGCCACCCGATAACCTTGACGAGATAGAAAGGGCCTCCCCTCCCTCTACTACTCCCGCGGAGGCGGCGACGCGGCGGTGTTGCCGCCCTGCCGTGCGCGTGGACCTGGCAACGCCGTGCGCTCTCTCCCACTCCCTCCCCCCTCTCGCACGAGCGCCGGGAGGAACAGGAAGCGAAGGGAAGGAGGGAACTCGCGCGCGCGGAGAATGAGGAAATGTCAGAGCAGAGAGTGATGAGGAAGAGGTAGGAGGGGGTAGCGGGAGTCGGGACAGTGCACGACGCGCCTACGCAAGGTGCGCTCCGGAGACTGCCGCCCGTGGCAACAGCGCGCATTCAGCTCCGTTTAAAAACTGTTCCACGCACACTTCAACAGCAGTTTTTTCAACGAAAAAAAAATTAGTATACCTCTTGCATAAAATCATATTGGATGCATATAGGCCAAAAATATGGGCAGTATACAATATACAAGCATCCTATCCAGAGAAGTCTTGTGTCGGTTAAAACCTGCGCGCAACTTTTGCCTCATCCCCCCCCCCCCTCCCAACGTATTTCCGTGGGCCCCTTGCAAATCCTACAGATTTACGCCCCCGGGAGTGGAGCGTTCGATGGCATTTTTGCACACTTGCATACTTGTGCACATTCGTATTTCTGTGTGTGAAGTTTCACTACTAACGCGCGCGTGTTTATTTATTGCTATAGATAACTTAACCACCATATGTACAATGACTAAACGGTTTCGTAAAACTACTTTCCTTATTCTCCTAGCCCTTGGCCCTAATCCGGCGGCAATCACGGGCGCACACGTGTCGTAGGTACTGGTGGAAGGAAGGGGGGAAGGAGGGGGAGAGAGAGCAATAAGAATACTCGAGGTTCGAGACTCATATTGGTAGTACGTGGCCGTAATGGTGACTAACAGCTGAAGGCAGTACGGGTTCTACCGGGATTTCTGCACCCTGCGTTCGTAGACTGCACACCCCTATACAGGAACAGCACGAATTCAATCGATAAACCTCGACTGCAGGCTCATAAAGAAAACAAATAGATGAAAAATACTACTTATGGTCTAAAGTGTTTACCCTTTGAAGTTGGAGCTGAACCACTTTTTTCTATTGCAAAAACAGATAAATAATTTAAGATTGAACACTGAGCTCCTGGATAATGTTTAATAAAACAAATTTTTACAACCACTGCAAAACTTGTCGCTGTAGCAAAATGATTTCTTCCAAACAATCCCGACAGAAACAATGTGTGGAAATTAAAGCGTGGGTGTCTGTTAATCTAAAGTCCTTTTAGTTGGCAATTTGCTAACAAAATGCAGCTGTATATGGGGCTAAAACAAGAAGTTGTTAAATAGCTTGAAAGGAGCTCTCTCGGAATAATCATAAAAAAAAGTGTCATTATGAAATGAGTATTTTATTACACAAATATGTTTAACAACACATCAGCAAGGAATTAGCGTTAAGATTCGCTCTAACTTTAAAATGTTTTGCTATCCAAAGGTGAGTTGACCTATTTTATTAACATGGAAAATATACCATGCACCCAGTCCCTGACGAAAACTATTGAATTTGTACTACGTTGGAGAACTGTCAAATTTTGAGACGGGACACGTGGCACGGACTATACCTGTGAGTTGCGCAAGGGCCCAGGCGGGGCGAATCGCCGGCGAGTTATGAAAGAGTCTCCCCCCCCCCTCCCCCACCATCAAGCTAGGCTCTGTCACAAACTCTTGCGGGATTTCCGGTGCGGAGCAGGGGGGGGGGGGGGGGGGGGACTTTTTCGTCGGCCTGACCACAGCAATAGAGGTCCCGGTCTTCCTGCTATCACAGCAAACATAATTCATGACGTTTATAAACATGTATTGGAAGTTACTAACTCATAGGCGGCATGGGATATCGGATGTCACTGAATTACGATCTTAAAAAAGAACTGTCAAATTCAACTGAAGAAAACTAAGCCATGTGGGTTTGCTAACGGTACACCAAAAGAGAAGACACATAGTATTAATTAAATTTGTAAATATAAAGTATTAATTTGACACACAACATATTTAAATTATATTATAAAGAAATATCAAACACTTGGTACTGAGTGACACGGGATTATATAACCTCGAAGACACACACACACACACACACACACACACACACACACACACACACATATATATATATATATATATATATATATATATAATGTCCATTGGTAACTATACATTGGTTATATATATATATATATATATATATATATATATATATATGCATACACACACAAACATCCTATTGGCACGCAAACAATTAAATTATGGAATCAAAAAGTAACTTTGCTGTTTGCGGGTTCGGTTTATAACTGTATTTATTCCACGAAACTTACGATAGGAATTTTGTTAATAAAATTACACAATTTAAATTTTTCCTAAACAAATGGCAGAAATATACCATGGATTAGCGAGAAATATTTTAACATAAATGTTCGGTTGATAATTTTACACATTAAGAACGTACAAAATTTTGTTTAGACCTAAATTATTGTCCTAACGAAAGCATTTTAAAACGAATAATACTCTATCATACAATTTTTTATAAACCTTGCTAACCTGAGCTTGTTACGTATACGCGTGTGTATATGTATGTACACACACACATATATACATATACAGATACATATACATATATTTATATTACATACATACACACTCAGAACAACCAAACGTAAAAAACGTAATAAGAAACGGGAAGTGCAACACGTAAACAAACCGGATCTAGCTCTAACTGCATTTGCGACGTATTTTCAGCGAAGGAATGAAACCAGTAAACGTTAACTTTCATATTATGGTTGTTCTCACAACCTCGGAAGGTGTTGAGAAACACAAAAGCGTTACTACTGGTTGAGCATATGTATAATAAATAAACAGTATTATTGATAGAAAACGAGGCGTAAACTAAAACAATAAGCAAACTGACCCGTTGCTAATAGAAAAATTTAGAATACCAGAACGAGAACGTCAAAGGAATGACGCTACGATAATGCTAGAAAGCGATTAGACTCGATCACGTAACGGCCGTTAGTAAACTGATAATTTAAGGAAGCATTCTGCTTCGATATCAGCACTGAGCACAGACCTGCAATATTTGCACACAAAAAAACAAAAAAAAAAAAAAGGCAACCATCCTACGCAGACGGGCAGCGGAAAGAGCGCGTGGATGTCTAACGAGAGTAACTGTAGTGTGGGGAGCCTCGCAGCGGCACGAAACCACCAAGGAACTTACGACGGCTCGACTTCTGGGTCATCACAGACGACGAGAAGTGGGGTGGAGCACTGACGGAATTTGTAAGTAACGGGGAAAGAAGGGGATTACTCCGAGAAAACCTCCACTCACGGCAAACACCGTTGGGAATCCAACCACGATCGACTTGGCGGGAGTCCCCATGTCGCATCTCCACGAAGAAGGGGGGGGGGGGGGTGTTTATAACAAAAAATTCATCTGTTCAATGCGGAAAAAATAATCTTACAAGGCCGTCGCTATTTCGGCTGAAAAAAAAAAGTGTAAACTTTCTCAACGTTGCCCTTTTTTTTGCTTGTCCCCTGAGGTGGGCAGACAGTAGGGGTAAGAACCTCCCTCGGGGGGATCGGAAGAGCGGCAGGTAGCCGGGGCCAGGTAGCGCTCCGCGGGGAAGGAGGGGCAGCCCAACAGGTGTGCAGTGCGGAGCAGGGGGGAGGGGGACACCCTCTCCCGGGAGAATGTGGGTCAAGGAGAGGAGTCTCCTGTGGGCGGGATGTGAGCCGTGAGGCCTCAGCCAACCGCCACTTTCCCTTCCGCTCCGCTCCGCGCCGCGCCGGTTATGCAACTCGCAACTCGCCCGGACCGCACACACGGGTTGCATGACGTGTGTACCTGGACTCGAGTTGCCGTTGCGACTCCAGCGTCTGGATACTCTTACAAAGTCCAGCCGACAACAGTTTATAGGCCAATGAAATACCGTTCTGAATAAAACTGCCCAATTTTTCGAGTATTAACCTTTTTCACCCAATTTTTTCAGATCCCCTACTAGGACCAAATTATTAGATATTGTTACAAAAAGGTTTTGTTACGCAATCATAAATAACCCTACTGTTGATACCAATTCAAAATACATTTAAACATGCTTTACTTTTGGGGGTTTGGGGGGGGAGGTTTATTACACGACACGACTTACGAGACAACAATTACATTATACGACGAGACAAAAATTTTATCTTAATAATGTTCGCAGGCTTGCACGGCCATTGTCTGAAGTAGCTTGGCTTCTGGGTTGTAGCCGTGTCCTTGGCAAATAATTCGCCAACGTTTCGGTCGACATTTCAGTCACCATCATTAGGGAGCAGTTACCTACCCGAGGGTTTTAACCGACACAAGTCCTCTCTGGGCAGGGTGGGTGCTTGTCTGTTGTGTACTGCCCTTGTTCTGCCTAAACAGAAACATAGTTTTGACCTTTACATTTATCCACCCCGTTTCACAGTTACTATTTCACCAGCGCAAGCTGGCCTCCTCGGTGAAAATATCAAATAAGTTTTTTTTTGTGAGACCTATAGTTTGGCAGATAAACCGTAAAACCATTTGAACCTCTTTTTACAAGATGGCGGCCGTGGGACAAGGGTTGCAACCCCACAAACGTGTATTTAACTTTACACTAACCCCCCCTTCATATCTAAAAAAAAAAAAAAAATTGCGTCCTCTGACAAACGCACACTAAGCCCAAAAAAAAAAAAGTAACATTTCAATGGCCTATGTGTGTATTCAGAGAACCGCGCTAGGTGCACACACGGGCGAGGTCGGGGGCTATAAAAGAGTGCCTGGTTGGCCGGCGGCCCAGCAGTGTCCGCCGCGATTAGAAAACAGTTTGTGCCACACTGTGAGCGGCGTGGCGCGGCGCCAATCACTCGCCCCGCAAATAGCGCCGACCGCCCTGCCCCCCTGCCCACCTGCCCGGGACAACCTTCCCTTCTGTACTCGCCTCAAGTCTGCGGATAATACTTTCCTATTACAAACTCACATTTCAACTGGTTTTCACCCTTAATTATTCCTTACCGATACAAAGCAAGCGTAACTCACACACAAAAAACATGTATGAAGCCAAGATTTATTCAGAAATTTCATTTTGCTTTCTACAACATAGCACTTACATACTTTTTATGTATAACACATGATCAAGTTTATGAATGATATATTCCTATAGTTTTTTATTATACAATATTTGGCAATAGTTTTTTTTTCCCTTGGACTCTGTGAAGTATGATGTTTAACTTTTATTAGAAAAATAGTTGATATTCGATTCAAATTTTAAAAAAATAGGATTCGTAGAAGATTAGCATTCGCCAGCGATATTCACATGTGATCTCATGGGGTTACACCCACATCGCTGCTGCCAACACAAACTAGGCCGATGTATGGTGAGAAGTAAGTCAACGATGTGCTACATTCAAAACATCCCTGTCGCACGAAGCCGATTAAAATTTGTATTGTTGTTCCACTTGCTGGTGTGATAACGAACGAGATAACTGCCTAATTAGGGCAAGTAATTTCAGGTCACGACGCCTTGTTAAAAGCGAGAACTGTTTGGATTAACTTTTTAAAGGAGAATACAACATTGTTGCTTCGAACGAAGTAGCTTGAAAAAGCGACCAACTAAGTTGGGAGCGAGGAAAAAAAAGTATTAGTGGTCGTTTTACAGGTTTCAGTCGATCGGAACAAAATTAACGTGCCTGTGTCCGTCTTTAGTTCTAATAATTAAATAAACAAACTAAGAGTCCAGATACAATATTACAGTTTGTAAGGTTTCCATCAGCAATGTAACGGCCAGGTTGGTTGAAGTTCGCCGATTTAGACCACAAACTTGTGATACATAGGCCAGCGCAGAAATTCGGTAGGCCCCTTCAAATCACATTCCCCACACATACATCTTCCCTGAAAATCCGAGAAAATGTAAGGTGCATCATAAAAAAGCAAAATCTTTAACAAGTTTAACAATCTAACTGTAGTTGTAATTTTAATCTTTACCTTGTAAAATTATCGTTATTACTGCAGTTCACATGAGTGCCAAACACGTAAACATACGGAGAAAAAAAGGTTTGTAGGCTACATATTTGTATTTGGTGAAACAAATATTTGCTCCATGTAACAAAATATTTGGCTGGCCAAACCAAATTTTGTGTGTGGCGAAATTTGTTTTGTACTCGTAACAAAATATATAGATGAGTTGAGGAAACCATTTTGTCGGGTCAGACAAATCTTCCCTACAAAACTGTATTTGTTTGAATAAACCTTGTATATTTATTTGGCCTTATACAAAGACGTTTACTACTTCTTGGAGGCTAGTAGCTCTGGCTCTGAGCTAGTTGCTCAGTCAGACAGCGCCTTCACGGCCGCTGCGGGGCTCGGGGTACGAGTGCCAGATCCGGGCATCGAACCACGGACCCGCGCACTGCCGCCCACTGCCTCTAGTAGTGACCATAGCTGTGAGGTTATAGCGGTGTTTGGTAACCCTGAGGTGTGTGTGAGTTGAACAATTAAGAGGGGTTGCAGCCAGGACTCAAATCCGCGCCCTGCCGAGGGCAAAGTGGGAGCAAACAGTTGATTGAGATTGTGGTTCGCGGGTTGTAATCCCGGTGCAGCTGCACGCCAGGTGCTGGTGGCGGTGCCAAAGGCGCGACTGGATCAGGGCTGCCGCGCGACCTGAATGCCGGCAGCGCTGGCACACGGCGGCGGCGGTCCGGCGGTGTAAACAAAGCGCCCCGCGCGGCCCCGCCCCAGTGCCCCGGTCCCGGCGAGGCGTGCTGCGTCCCTCGCACCGCCCTCACGCCTCCACTCCCCGCCTCTCAGCGTGCACTGGAGGACCCGACCCTTCACTTGACGTTATTACGACTTCTAGAGGTTCATTGTTTCATCTTAAATAATAAAATAATTGGGCTGTTTTCTTATTAACACTAGAACACTTGTTCATATTGTGACAACGCTATTTATTTTAAAGACGATAACACCTAAATCAGTAAACTTTTAATTTTCAGTTTACAATAAAATCTTGGGTAAGTTTTGCGTGAGACTCCACAAAGCCAAAGTGTTAATTTTTACGCTCAAACCACATTGAACTTGAAAACTATCAAACACTCTTAAAAGTAATCAACTGTCTCGACTAATCAGTTGCTTGTGGAGACTGTTGCACATAGGTATATTTCTGGGGTGCAATAGTGAAAGAGATTAGGAGCTAGGATATGTGATCAATATCAATCACCGTAAAAAATTAAATTACATCAGATCAATGGCCTAAGGGTTATAATTCTGCTTCACCTGTATTTCTTATTTTAACTCATTCGGGGGAAGAACCAGACCACAATATATTTCTATAAGAATTATTAGAAAAATTGTAAACGTAACCTACCTGAGGTGTGAGCTAGGTATGAAATTAGTAGTGACAGTACTGCCATCTGATTGTACCACCCATCAGTAATCTCATTCGTTCGTATAATGTAACACGTGTAAAACAAATGCGATAAAGTTTATTCAAAATACTAGACTCTACAAAATAATTATCACTCACTATTACACAATGGCTAGCCAACTTATCCGTTGAATAATTTAAAAAAAAAAACACAAGAATGCCAATCTATTAATGTTTAAAATGTTAAAATAAATTTCGGAATTTATATTTACGTTTAAATATATTTTTTTAATGCATACTAGTTTGCAAACCATTTAGTATTTCAAATGCTTAAAATAAGTTTTAGGATTTATATTTATGTTGTATAGGTACTTTTAAAAAGTTTACCTTCTTGTTACATGAGCCAGATTTATTGCACGAAACGCTGACAGCACGATATTTCAGACGTATCATTAAGTTTCTCTGTTTCCGCAGTAAATGCATGACACTCCGTATTTTCGTAAGAGGGTGAGTAAATCAGTAATAACTAAGTAATATCCGTAAAACTCGGCAACACTGTAGTAAACAAGTATCAGCTACAGGTTTTGTAAGGTGCTAGTGTCGATCAGCTTGGTTTTGATAGTAGCCCACAAGTAAATCACTTGTGAACTTGTGAAAATGCTCTAGCCATTATGAGTGCCTTGCAGAACTGTCCTTGTTGGTTCTGTGAGCTGGAAGGAAGCAGGGAGGCGAGAGGCGACAGCTAGTCTCGAGAGACGCAGCCCTGCGCCCAGACTTTACCAGCCCCCGACAACAGGTAACCTCTCCCCTCCCCCTGAAAGCAGGGCTCTCAGCTGATCGTCAGTCACTCGTCTTAATTGGCGCGGTTAACTGTAGCCGCCCTAATGATACGGCCGGCGGTAATCGAGGCATCGGAGGGAAGAAAGAAAGAGCCCTCCCAAACAGACAATCCACACCTGCTCCCTGCTCTCTCCGCTCTATCGTTCAACAGCTAGATTAAAACATCCCCTTTTTCTTCCCCGGGGGGTTGGAATTCCGTAACAACCGTTTCATAGTTATATCTTCCTCGCCAGCAGTATAAGTGGGACTGTTAGTTTCTTTTTTAAAGAGAAATGTCAGTAAACATTGGCATAATGTAAATTTTGTTTTGTAATTTCTTAAACAAATTATTTGGAAATAGTTTCCAGAATATTTTCCTCTTAAATCTATAAACAGAATAGCGTAATTTTCACAGTGCCGTTCCGTGGAATTTGTTTAACTATTTTGTTTTATCTTAAAAAGAAAATATCACTGTTTTACTAACTATGGTAAACATTCGACCAATTAAATTTTAGAATTTAAAATATCGCAGACTCTGGTTGTTTCTGCTACTGTTCCGCAGTTTGTCTGAAGGCCTGTGCGACTATGACAGGCCCTAACTGAAGAAATACCGAATCACGGGCAAGACAATAGCGACGTCACATCAAGTCAGCACCAGTGAATGCATGATATTTACAGGAGTGTAAAGTACTGTTAATAATTCTTAAGCGTTCATTTAACCTTCTATCTATAGTCTGTGTCAAGATACATTCTGTATGCCACAGAATATTCTATAAAATGATAAGTTTTTATTTGTAGCACTACAATTAAAAACAAAGGCATCTAAGTTACTAAAACTGGCCTTTAGAAGTGTACCCAAATTTATTTCCTACGCTGTCGAGACAATGCACGTGTTTACTTACTCTTAATTTCGAGTTACATATGGATCGGTTTCTTGTTTACCATTTTATCTATGGACATTTAACCTTCATATATTTTTCTCTCTCTTTATCGAGTATTTTTATACATTATTATTTTCAATATGCAATGTTAATGTAGACAACCTTTTAATGTGGTTAAGTGTAAGAAAAGGCGTATTGCCACCAATAAAAACGACAAATAAATAATAGTAACTCATATATACAAGCGATCAATAGAGACCGGTAAAGTTCGCGTTTTCAATGACCTCTAGAAAAGATTACACAATCCCTTCCTTGTCCCCTGTTCATTGGCTGCCGACTGGTAAGAAGTCTCAACTGGATAGCCTATGATTCGGTAATTCTTTAGTTGAGAGTTTCTCATTGGCCAAGATAATTATTCCCTGTAAATTGTGTGCCAATAGCGGAAGCAGCTTAGAAGTGTACATATTTGAATTTTATCCTATCCCGAAATGAATTCGCGAATTTTTCAGATCCGTAGCGATGAACTGCTTAAAGTCTGTTGTTTGAAATTAAACAGTACCCAACTGTCAACTGCAAAGCAGCGAGTTATATTTGTTCACGAACAATTACAACCACGTGAAGTTGTTCACAAAACCCTTTTGACAGAACTGCGTCAGAAAGATACGTAGACCCAAACTGCCCAAAAGAATAAGCGATATTTCATTGATTAATGTCCACTGTTTTGCAAGTTATTAAATAGATTTTCTAGGAAATTCACATAATTTTCAGTGAATTGTATTGCTTTTATCGCATATTATAGAGAGAAGATTATTTTGCGGATTTATTTCACTTCAGGCTCTATACAATAAAAGCCTTTTGATAATGCTTATTGGTCGATAACACGGTTACATCCTTTGGCGGGTTACATGTGATTGGTAAAGCCATGTATTTTAAGCGAAAAACAAGCTGTGTGTTCAAACCTCGTAGCAGAGACTGTGTTTCGTAGTTGAATGAGTTTATTAGGTGCATGTCTGTACCACAACAATCTGGGCCCTGAATCGCCCGGCTAAAGAGGGCAAATGGCTTCTCTCGCAGACGGCCGCCAATCACAAGGGAAAAATCGCTAGCGAGGATCAACAATCTCTCCTGCAGTGCAATGAGCGATCAGATTTTTTTTCGCGAAAAATGCGTGTCTTCAAGTCTACATCGCGACCCAATGAATTCTCTCAAATAATCGTCGCTCCGCAGTTTGATTATTAAGACCACTGATTTACCAGTGAGTGACCAATTGTAAACATTTTTTTTTCCCCCGTGCTATCGTGCAGACCGGCCTCCGCGTCAGGCCACGAGCTCGGGAGCCAACAGCCGCTGTTGGGCGGCAGACTGACCCACTTACCCAGTTCCCCCGCCGCCCAGGACAGGTAGGAAGTGAGTGCTATCAGCAGTCCCACGGGCCTTTCTCTGCCCCCTGCCCCCCGCCCCCCTTTCCTTCCTGCACACCCTCGTCCTTCCACGCCAGCTACCGCTGATAGCTAGCACGTATTTTTAGCGAAAAGATCTGATATATCACTAGACAGCAATAATGTCAACGATTGTTTCCTTGCAATTGGCTGCAGTCTGCACGAGAATTGCCCTGTTTGGCCGGAACAATCAGGAGGCTTAGATTGGTGTTCTGTCTTAAAGAAACCCAGCCAACCAAGAATCACAGATAACGCTACAAAGTTTCAACACACAACTGGTCTGGAAATCTTTTCACGAAAAACACATGGCCCTGTTGATAGCTCGCATGCCGAAACTCCGATTAGAACTCACTGGTTCGAGTCTTCGTCGTGAGATCTCCAGTCCAACGATCATAGCGCATGAATAAATACCTGCGGTATTCAAGTTTTCGTTTTGACGAGAGACTGTAATGAACACCGTTATGCACTTGCATTGTGTTACCATTTGGCCAACGGTAGTTTTAACACCCCCTCCAAGGTCAAAGAAATAAGACGAAAAATTACAAAATTCAAATCACTCAATCGCACGCAGGCCGACCGGCAGGCGAAATGTGACATCAACCAATGGAAAATAGACACCGACTTATTTATGCGGAGTTCATTCTTGTGAGAAAAAAAAATACGCACATTTCGAGCTCTCTGCTAATGACCAGGGCAGTGGCTTCTCCTGCAGACGGCCGCCAATTACAAGGGAACAATCTCTAAAACGGGTATGCCTTATTGTATTCTAATGAGCGATCAGATTTTCGCGAAAAAGAAAAATGCATGCCCCAACTCATGACTTGTGTCAGCTGGTTATATTCCTACCTTTTATAGCGTCTCCTCTGCACCCACACACACAAAGGTCGGAGTGATACACTGTGAAACATAATTCAGAAACATGCTCCGTGGAGTATTACAGCGCCATTTGGCTGATACGAAACAAAAGTGGACTACTTTTTTTCTTGTTCACTTAGCCGTTTCATCCATTGCTTAGAAAGATCTCGAGGATTATGGAGAATTCAAATTCTCTCACTCAGTCCCTTTCCAGAAACAAAGGTATTTTTTAAAGTACCTAAGTGTTGGCTATGAAAATTGGGTGCAAGATTCCGAGAAGGCAAAACTTGAGTTAAACTGAAGGGGAAAAAACTAGAGGAAAGGGGTTAGTAAAGGTAAAAGCGTATTAATTCCATTGTTTTATTAGAAATGCAACGGAACCGAACAATGGTGATGGTTTTTCTCGAAATTTAATATGTTCACTTGGTTACTGCCCTCGAGAGAGAGAATATTTTAATCTCGAATGTGCTGGACCGTGTACGAACAAAACTGTGGCCCAGCTGAAGACGTCGCAGGAGTTCCACTCGTCGTTCAAAGAACTCGTGAAACTACCTGGTACGTTACTAATTAAAAGAAAGAAAAATGAACAGCGCGACTGCCGTGCTTCGGGCGGACCCTCGACGGCGCTGGCCGGAACAGGAAGTGGCCACGTGACGCGCGACCCGGAGGTGCTAAACCAATAGGCGCGCGTGGGAGAGGGGAAGGAAAGGGGAGGAAGGCGGTTAGCAGCTCTGCCGGTAACCGCTGTGTCGTCAGCAACACCGACGCCTTCCGGGCAGGGCCGTCCAGAGAAACTAACCTCATTACTTAACGTACAATGCTTTATTTCAAACCCCAAGATTTTCAAAATATATATATAGAGACTTAAGGTGGGTTTACTATTGAAAATTAAGTATTAATGATTAGTACTGTACTTAAGACATGACTCGGTACACTAGTGAAATGTTTTATGATTGTAGTGAATGAGTTTTGACGGGTCGTCAGCGAATCATTTGTTGACTTAATAATTAATAGAGTTGGTTATATTGTATATTTTTCCTTAAGAATTATGGGAAGCACCAATCAGAGTACATTAGAATGTGGGTGGCGTGAAATAATGTTTCCTTTGGGAAAGCAGGTTATGATATAGAACGAAAGGAGTATCATATATATATATCGTATTATATAATGTCAAGAAACGATAAGATACTTAGAAGAAAATTGCACGAAATATTAAAAAAAATATTGATGGGAATATTTATTTGGTTTCATTATTTCGGAAGTTATTTACCCTGGGGTGTTCTGGTTGGATTTTGTTGTTATTTGAGTCTATAAAAATTTATATATTTAACTTTACGTCAATTTTTTGGTAGCTTGTTATAGATGATATTAGCGCTACATGAAATAATATTTAAATTTAAATATTTATGATTCTAATTGGTGTACGAATTTTTGGTTACGATCTGAAATGTTGCAAACAATGTGTAGGTTCAATCGTAGTTATATGGCTGGTATTTCCAGGTACCGCAAAGTAAGGAAGATAAAGAGTGGCAATAACTGCTATAATGCTATAACTAGTGCGGGATTTCCTGGCAACCTACGAGCCAAAAAGTAGTTAACTTTTCGACAGTAAATGTTGTCAGCTTAAGATTTTTGTGGTGGTTCGTAGCTGGGAATATTAACCATATTATGTTTAAGATGATTTATTTTACAATATGGACAACCAAAACATGTTTAAATCTTAATTTTTGTTTCAAAACAGCAAAGTTGCAAAGTATTCGTGTTAAAAATCATAAGCATAGTTTCTATTGCAAATAAAAACACACGAAGGCAGGGCCTACATAACCAATTATACCATAGATAAAAATGTTTCGTTGAACAAATTAAGAATCAGCAACAATTTCTATCCGAAATGCACTCAAAAACGCCGACGATATCTAAGAATACAAAAATGCAGCTTACATAGCATTACTGCATTCTCACTCGTTTTCATTGGCGGAAATTAACGACCAGTAATTCAATCATAAACTGGATTTTCGCGATATTACTTAACCTATGCTCGTCGGCCGGCGTACAGGTTACGTTTATAATTCTTAAGTTTTTTCAATCGTAAACCTACCTTTAAAGTTACCGTGGCTATAACTCGAACGTCATATGGAAAAATTGCATAACTTGTAGGGTTACCAATGAATTTTATTATTATATTATTTAACTACTACCTGATTTATGTCTACTGAGAAAATATGAACAAATGCCGTTCAACGAAAGGCTGAACTGACTAAAAAATGCTAAAGGATGTTAAACAATACACCATTTCGAAAAAATAATATATAATTTACATGCCTATTTAATTCCGTTGCTATCAAATAATGATAAGTTTGCGTACCATGACTGCATAATCGTGGCTCATGGGAAACAAGGCTCAATTACGGTACACGTACCAGTTTAATGGTAGACGTACCAAGATAATGGCACCAGTACCACGGTAATGGTACGTCTCACGAGCCTGGGCGCATCCCTGCACGGCGGATGCATGGAACGCCAAGGATGATGACGAAGGGGCAAGAGGCACCGGACGGCGCGCACTTTCCCTGCCCCACTGACCCCGTTGTGGCCGCAGACCCGCGCGGAAAGTGAAACCCCACCACCGCCGCGTCCACGGGCCCCCTCCTCTCCTACCCTTCTCCTATCGCACCCCCCTCCAAACACGTAATCGATACCCGGCTGCAATCCGCAACCACTTCACCTCCAGTTCCGGACGGAACCACTACACTTCCGCAGAGATTACATGAACACTTTTCAAATCAACCTTCCACAAAAACTCACTGCTCGAGAACTGTGAGGCTCATTCTACGGCACGAAAACGGAGAACAGATATCTCGGAACATTTCACTATCGTGTCTGCTGCTTCCACAAAGCACGGAAACCTAACAAATGGCAACCAACTGTTATGTTATGAAATAATAATTTAATTAAAAACAAAAATAATGCTTCGAAATCATAGCACGGGCAGAATTTACATAAATAATAATAATACTAAATGACAAAGGAACTATAGAACACTAGATATTCTTGTATTTGAAACAATTTTTAACGTACTTAGAACATAAACAAACATGGCTACCGTCTGCGTGCCATTGTGGGTACTCTGTTGCGTGAGATCCGTCTCCGTTTACGTGTCACTGTAGAACGGGCCTAATGTTCCGGCACACACGCAGGTTGACAGCACAAGACCCGTAGTTACTCAACTTGACGTCTTTATTACCTGTTTCAAAATGGTTTATATTTCCGTTCTTGCACACCAGAATAACCTTCTGTTTGATAACTTATTTTTATTTTTTAAATGAAGGGGTAACATTGGTGGCGTATTAGCAACTGCATGGCTTTATTATAAAAACAACGAAACCTGAATTTAGAGACCCAGAAATAGACGCGATGGTGCTGTTTTCTCTGAACTTAATTTGTTCACTTGGCTGATGTCCTCAAGAAAGAATATTTAAGTCTTGAATGACTTGAACGTGATTCGACTGTTCAGTGACTGTTGGTTTGTTATAGGTTTAGAATACACTGGACCATACCGAAACCAAACTATAGCCCAATTTAAAATGTCGCAAATATGTTAGGATATTATCGGGTCTTTATAGCATGACTCATCCTTAGTTTACAACGTGAATTTAAATGAGCATTCACTCTCTCTTTTCAATGCACGAATTCTGCCATTAGCGCTGTGTTCCTATGAGTGTGGTTTTTACTAGACATAAGCTATAGCGCATAAAAGTTTTAAACAATTTTCTGGCTGTGTTTCATCAAGAGCGTCATCTGATAATATTCAACTTTTACTTCTAAGGAGAAGTAGCTAACTGAAATACGTCATCCTGGTTTCAAACGATTAGGTCAACAAATTTATTTTTATCATTTAAAATTTCACTTTTTTTAGCATAAAACATAATTTAATTGAACGCCTTGTTGTTTATAGTAACTGACTGCTAAAATAGTATCTTCCTGTGAAATAATAATTGGTGTTATTTTTCAGGATGACTAAAACTGTAATAATACTGCCAATAGACACTATTTCATGGTCTTAGAAATGCAAGTAGTACAATTAAAAATATTCAAGTCTATTATAATTAATGATGGTATATAAATATAATATAATTTTTACTGTTAACAAGTGAGGCAG
The DNA here is from genome assembly GCF_032445375.1 of Bacillus rossius redtenbacheri. Classification (NCBI taxonomy): domain Eukaryota; kingdom Metazoa; phylum Arthropoda; class Insecta; order Phasmatodea; family Bacillidae; genus Bacillus; species Bacillus rossius. The sequence goes on along the minus strand of NC_086330.1, from coordinate 114,374,703 downwards.
TATCAGTCTGGCAACAGTAGACGCCATTTACTTTGTAGCATAGTCTGTGTTTCGTGGTTAGCTGGGTTTACTTCTGGTGTACGTCTACTTTCAGCACACCAACCAGAGTTGGTGGTTATGGAAACAAACCTATCCAGAATGGCCCGGCCAAACAGGGAAAATGGCTTCTCTCGCAGAAGGCCGCCAATCACAAGGAAACAATTGCTAGCACAGGAATACCTTATTGCAGTGTAATGAGCGATCAGATTTTTTCACGAAAAATGCGTATCACTAGTTGTTTGTTATTTATCACTAGGGAAATGTAGTTTTCGCGGAAAAAAATCTGAACGTCTATCAAACTGCAATAAGGTATGCCCGTGTCAGCTGTTTCTTCCTTGTAATTGGCGGCCGTCTGCGAGAGAAGCAATTGCCTTAGCCACTCAGGACGCATTTTCTTCCGTGCTGAATGGCTGGGTTGTGTGTACCAACGTTAAACGGAACCTGAAAGAGACTAAACTAATTTGAAACAGACCGATGCTATAGTGATTTAACTCTCAGCTAGTCTCGATATCGTTTCGCGAAAATTACATGGCCTTGTTTATCAGCGTTGTCTTGTGTATGAAAAGGTATAATGTGGGGGAAAGGTGATGGCATGGAGGGGAGGAGGGTGGCAGCACAGCTGCGGAGGTGGCGTGTAGCCGTCGCGCCAGCTGTTATCGGCCAAGGTCGCCGGGCGTCGCGTGACAAGACGCGCGCATGCGCAGCACGCGCTCGGTGGGGTCGGCGGCCCCCCCCCCCTGCTCACCCTCCCCCCCTCACAGTGCGAACCCGCTTCGATGCCAGAGCTAAGCTGAGCCGAACAAATGCACTGCCAGTCGGAAATGCCGTGACGAACGTATCAATGAAAACTCCATTAACCATATAACGACCCCAAGTTTCATACAAGATTTTAATTTCTTCTTTTTGCGTTGAGGAAAAAAGTGGTGGTGATGGTGGTGGTAGCGACCGCGGGGCCGGGGTTTGTGTGTTTCAGCAGTGGGCCTGATCGAGTCCCTGTGTTTACGTGTAAGTCAATTCAGAAGGATAAATTAAACGATTTTTAAGAACGTTTCGTAACTCAAATTCGTATATGTATATAATTATATACCCACAATAATATATGAAACAAAATACATAATAGAAAATTTTTTCCTGGCTGAATTGGGCTAAAAAGAACAGAACTCAATGGGTACAGCTAACTAAAATATATATTTTTCTTATAGATAAAAGCATGTGCTGGCAGAGTAGCCGCCACTAAGCTGCTCGGCGGCAGAGAGAGAGAGCCGCGCCGACGCACGCACGCACGCCGAGAGCCGTGAAGTCGGCGGTGTTCTGCCCTGGATCACAGCCGCGTCCGCCCCACATCGACGCCGAAGGAGTTTCCCTGCGGCGACCTGCCACGCTGCGGTTTCTCTCGCCGTCGCCGGAGAAAACTTCTGATCTCGCGTGATCGGGGCTCGCTGAAGACTGCCAGCGACAGCGAGCACTCTGATCGCCTGTGCGAGCAGGGAGCTGGTTCACGCTGACGTGATAGCAACCGTAATGCGCCATCTTGGTTTCAACAGGTTTGTATTAATCCTCTATCGTTTACTTTTAAAAGTTTCGGCTTCGTTAAACGAACAGTACCTGCGAAAAGTCTTTACTCGGGCATTATATATATATATATATATATATATATATATATATATATATATATATATAGTTCGGGACATTATGTAATCCGCTCGCGTTCAGATATTTGGCGCGGGTGCCGGCTGCCAGGTCGCATTACTATACGCTGCCCGCGTTTTTAGTCAGTTCATAGTTCATCGTTACTGTTGGTTTTCATTTCAGTAGTTACTGGGTTTCCTGTTTTTTTAGCGTGTTACAATTCACATTTTGGTGTTTGTTAAGACTTACTGAGGTTTAGGCAAAATCGCCAATCCGGCATTCCTACCGGATTTAACACATTTCACTGTAACGAGGCAACACCCGTCAAAGAGGTTGTTGACAAGAACCACAATTCCTAAATAACTTAAAAAAAAACTGCAGCAAGTACGCCACAGTTTTGATTGACATTAATCACACAGGGAAAAAATTGTACTGTTAACAAAAGATTCCTTTGGAAAACAGTTAACAAAAAATAGTTTGTAATACTACAAAAAATTTATAGTAACTTTGTACAACACATGGCTATGGTTATTTTTGCATATGTGAAATACTATTTTCAAATAATATTAAGAATTTCTTATGGAAATTGGCGCATAATATTATATTTTAATTCATGTTTCATTCAAGCATAATTTTTTAAACTGTGAAAACGTTAATTGGACTTTATTTTGTGTTAATGTGCTTATTAATGTGGGCAATTTTTATTGGACAGCTATTCAGGAAACAGTTAACAAAATAACTTTCACTATTGGGGGTACTGGGACAGCACAAAGAATCCGAACCCAGTATTGATGCTAAAACTATTTTCTAGTGATACAACTGTTTTCGTGTAAATGTACAAATTTGCGAATATCTGTTATTTTATACACACACACAGTGTAGGATAACCACAGATTCTTGTTCAGAAGCCTCGATGAAAACAATCGCTGAAGGTATGAACTATATTTGTATAGCACGCCGTTTTCGAGATTAACAAAGCTTTTGAAGGTAACATGCATACCAGTGGCAAGACTGTTCGCACGGCGACAAATGCAAACCCCACAGAACGAACCCACCTCCAGTCTCGATTAGCGTCTCTTTAACCATCGTACACACGCCTCCAGCGCAAGTGAGGGACAAAATACAAACAAACAGTGCTATCAAGAGCGCACTGCAGCCGGTATCAAGGATAGCGCCCGCGACGATAAACACAACTCCAGATATCGCCAAGGTTGTCCGCGAAGCTGATACGGCGCTTGTAATATCTGATAGCGCCCGCCGCTCGTCTGCGGGAGCACCACGACTTCGACGCTGCGATGTGGGTTGTCTATGTTCCATGGTTCCAGACGTGGTTAGGGTCACACACACGTACAATTATAGCTCATCCCTTCAGCGATGATCTGCTTCGGAGCAACAGAACAAGCATCCGTGGTTTATCCTATTCAACTTTCGAAACATACGATTTATCTTAATTTCATGCTTAGCTCATGACGGCAATGAATAATCAAAACTGCATAAAGCCACCACAACTCTCATAATAAATTTAAATACACAGCCCAATTTTCCAGACATTGTTAACATGATTATTTTAATGGGTTGCTCCAGGAAGACTTTCTGGAGGGACTATCGTACAATGGAGGATGCAGTTGCAAACAATGTTATTTCATAAGTCAGAGACTGGCCACATGCTACCTACATGTACAAAATGTGTGGTCACAAACACTGAACTATTAGTAAAGTCCTTGGAGTCGCACGCTGAGTTTGGAAGCCGCTGAATGCAGTGTTTACTTCTGTCAGCGCAGCTGTGGAGTAACAACGACTGATAACGAAGCCGCAAGCCGACTGCAAACGAGCGCGTCTCGCCTGCAACCTGCTCCAGAGCGCCGCGAGAGAGGCATTGTTCGAACACGGTCCTCTCTGACGTCATCGCGCCGCCGAATCGATGAAGGGCGCCGACGTCACCGGGGGTCGGGTGCAGGCCGCGGCGTGGTGCGAGTGGCAGCACCTCCTTGAGGAGGGGGAGGGGGAGGGGGAGGCTATTTCTGCCGCGCCCGATCGAGATGCCTTGAACGGTCACTGTCGTTTCCATTCCCTACCCCCGTGACGTGATCGACCAAGCCAACACCACCAGTGCTTTCTGCTTGATCGAGTTCCGACATCTACACTGTCCGTGTAGTTCTGTATTTTTCAAGAATAGTCTCTCGAAACTCAGTTGCCAACGATATCACTTGTAAAATTGCAAAGCTAATCTTTGTACTATTTGCAATCTTACAAAGCTCTACATTGAAGTTTTACAAGCGATTTTTCCAAAGGATATTCCTTGTAAAAAGTACACGAAATGTTTATTGTAGCAACTGTAATCGTTGTATTATGTTCGACTGTGTCGTCTTCGCTGTGTTCTTATTTGTAGGCCTGATGAGTTTTCTCGTTATTGCATAGTTCACAGCTTTTTTTTCTCCTCTCGACAGTAATTTGTTCAGTTGATTTCCGGGTTAATGATTCTTTTTGTCCTACCGAATTAGTTTCTACTTCGTAAAAAATCTATTATTGGCCTTTTTACTGTGTTATTCTACAAACGCATATATTTAGTCAGTATTGGTTTTCTTGCGACAAACGCTCTATAACGCCACATGTCGATAAGTACTCACAAAAATTCACCCAGCGAGAAGCGAGCCTTGGCCATGTTATTCACTTCGGCAGACGCTATCGTCTTCAACGTCGGCATAGCGGTTGGGCTTAACTCACTGTCGGGGCAACGATCGAGACCAAAACTGTCGTAATGAAAATTAACAAGACGTGAAGTTGGTGCTGCGAGAACCAACACTCGTCGCGAGATAAAACATGATTAAGCGATTCCCAAGGAAAGCACGAAATCTGCAAGCTAAAGAGCTGAGCTAACTCTTCAAACGCTTAGTCTCCGATGTCGCAAGAGTTCAATGGAAAAAACCGTGATAAAAAACCGTACAACGCTTTCAAGCTAGTAAAAGTCTTTAATTCTAAATAAGTATATTTTCATGTTGAAATGTATGTTTCACCAACGTTACTAACTGATTAACTGAAGAAAGTTTGTGCGTTATCTCACCATACTCTCAAAGTTCAAAAAAAAATTAAAGCCACGCCAGGCAGTCAATTTTATTGGATTTCCTAAACATTAGCCATATCGTGCTGTACATAATTCTTATTTATTAATATTTGGCTTGATAAACTTCAGGGTCCAGCTTTGGACACTGGTGGAAGTCAACACTCACGTATTTTTCGCGCAAAGATTTCAAGACAAGCTGTTTGCTTAAAACACTGTAATGCTGTTTTTGTTTCTTTCAGGAACATGTCTACGGTTGGTTTACGTATCACAGCCATTCAGTGCGATAGCAAGCGCGTCTGAGTGGCCTGACCCAATAAAGGCAAAGGCGTCTGTTGCAGAAGGTCGTCAATTGCTTGTGGGACATAACATCTAGCGATGGTTAAGATTTTTTTTTTTTTAAATTATACCCCAACTAGCCTAGCAGAACAATTACAGACTATTATCATGCATAAGAGGTTACTGACCATACTTTTCATTGCCACAAATCTATACAGATAATTCAAATGGAAATTATATCAAAAACAATTTTAAAAAATTCCCTTTAAGTATCCGTATGCGACTATCGGGACGGGGCCATTCCATCAAGTGACAAACATACACGAAATACATGGTACATTCCAGCTAATCACAATATTTATTACTCACAGACTGCACAAAATACATTTTTAAAACTTTCACTTTTTTTAATTAATGGCGTTTAGAGCAATTATTTTCTTATTTTTCGTCTTTTATTTTTTTCTGAGGGGGAAAAAACATTAAGCAAGTGACAATAAGAAATAAAGTTACTTGAGTTTCGGTACCTACAACCCATACTGACAGTAAATGTAAAGAAAGTTATGATGGACAGCTGGTACCACGTAACCGATTCTGCAACACACGGAACTGATACTGTCTGCTCGTTATTCCTCTGTGCCGGCAGCGTTTCTCACACAGCGCGGCCATCTGTAGCGTCGTGCTCAAGCCGAACTTGAATCGAACGCGTGTCGTGCTGAGAATTCGCTTTACAATCGCCAGCCAAGTGTTTCTGGCCTCAGAGGTTTTATATATATATATATATATATATATATATATATATATATATATATATATATATACTAGCTGCCCGACCCGGCTTCGCACGGCTATACTAATGGAAAAAGAATTATGCCACATCTCCCATTTACAGTAATGGTAAATAATAAAAAATTCCGTGAAAATTTATTACAATGCTGTATAATGTACCGATGGTTTCCCGACTCGTGCACGCAACATAAAACTGATGTACCCGTACTTCGCTACGGCAGTCTACAGGCAGATCACTCTTGCGCCGCTCATAATACATGCCCCTCGTTGTGGGTACGCCACTGCCACGCGATGCCTGTTGCCATGGAGACGCAGAAGGCATGAACAATGCAAAATACTGTTCTCATGCCGACAAAGTACCCACTGTTGCCTGGTTTTAACCACCTATGCTATGGGATCTAATTTTCGGAAAATGTCATCCTGCGTAACATAAGGAACATTACTGTGAAGTTTCAAGTCTGTAAAATATATATACTTGAAAAAAAAAGGGCAATTTTTGATATTTAAAGTACTTGCAAAATTTCAACGGTGATGAGGACTGCACTAACAATGAAATAGCCGTTGCCATAGAGACGAATGAAGCATCAACAAAGCAACAGCCGTTGCCATGGTGATTTCCTACCAAAAACTGGAAATAAAAAAAAAATTAGGGGTGGACTACCCCTAACATTTAGGGGGATGAAAAATAGATGTTGGCCGATTCTCATAGATACCGGATAAGCACAAAAAATTTCATCAAAATCGGTCAAGCCGTTTCGGAGGAGTATGGCAACGAAAACTGTGACACGAGAATTTTATATATAAGATAATTTTTGAACATCTACGAGTGTATCATACATACTAGTTGATGAATAAACAACACAAAATGTAACTTACAACTCTTTAAACTGGATCAAGGTATAAGTCAGTACGTGATCAATGAGTTCCAAATCAGCGTGAACAGTTTGAAAGAGGGATGAGAGAATCATATGCATAGCTTAACAGGAGGGGGGTACTTATGTATTAGCCGGAGGGTTATGCTTTTGAATATTTCTCGGCGATTTGGGACATTAACGTCTCATGGCGTGTATACCATAAGTCCAAGACTCGGGAGAAATGTCGGATACCTCCCCCCCTTCACCGGGGTGAATACTGCCAAAAAAAAATTATATACGACCATCATTTACTGCAAAGGATGTAAAACAAATAGTTTCGTTGCAACACCCTTAAGCCTCGTGTCTTGCCGGCAGTACACTGGCCTATCACACACTGCACTCGGATTACCATAAGCCTGTGGATCTTTAACTTTCAGATTTTTTGTTTGTGTTGACGAACGTATGTGAACAAAACTCACTTTGGGCGGGTCCCGTGGTGCTTTTAAAAATGAAACAATGGGTTTTCGTATGTTGTCACCGGTATGGTAATTATGTTGAAGTTGAGTTTCGTGTATCTGACAGGAAATGACTACATAGTTACGCGTGTATTACAAAATGTTCAGTCTAGCTAGAATTCTCTCTTTTATAAACTAAAATCATTCATGACCGCCTGCGATAGAGAACCTCAACCCCCACCCACAGCTTTCCCCCCTCCCTGACTAATATCCGCATCCGCCTGTGTCAACATATGCATGCAGCGATATAAATCGTTGAACGTGATGTTAACCGCTCAGCAGAGAAATCCGAGTGCGCGCGTCACGGTAAAAAGTCAGTATCAGTGACGTCATAGCGAAGACAAAGCCTGGGTTCTTACGCGGGTTACGAGCGATAAATGCCGCTTCTGCATGCCGCGGGGGAAATGCCTTGTTATCAAGAACACATTAAAACTAAAAACAGAAATTCAAGAACACATAGTGGTGCATTTGCTAGGCGTTTAAACAGAACTGCTCATTTAAATGAAGGAGGAACATTGTTTATTAAGACTACGACCTAAAAATAAACACTTGCCTACAACTGAATTTGTGCTTGGAATGTTAAGGATAAAAAATAATAAATTAAAACACCTGAGGCAGGACATTGGCCCAGGTGGAGTAAGAGTTGTGTTTCAAGTCGGTGCAAGAAAGTTGTCAAAGTTTCAATTCTTGGATTATTTAGGCCAGTCAAAAGTTCAATAAGGAAGTAAATTATGCAATCCTGTTACTGTTCTTTTTTAGTCTTTGCCTTTTATTTAAAGTCTCGCCCAATACCGAGCCAGATGTTTGTTTAATTGAGTTATCCAGTTCGTGTATGATGGTTACAAAAAAAGAGTTAAATAACACAGCTTGTAACTATTTTTGTGCGTAGGTGTTGTTCCAGCCACTGTTTCGGCTGCCGCGGCGTGCCAGCGCTCGCACACACGCACCTCCGGGGAACCCCGGCTCCTCCCGGCCGGAGGAAGTGAAAGGCCAGCGCCGCACGTCGCGATGGCTTCGAGAGGTTGCGTAAGGTATCGCGACGGAGCCAGGACGAGGGGGGAGAGGGGCGACGGCAGGAAGTCGTTAATCGACCTTTCCGGTGACAGACAGGATTGCTGGCTTTTGAAATTACGACTAGAGGCGGTATTCCATGACGTTAAGGGTAAGGCAGCGAATAAGCACTTCCTCGTTCGGATACAACCGTAACCTAACTCGCGAGCCGTATTCCGGAACGTGTCCAAACAGAATCCCAGTAAGTTACCAGATCGGCAACCGTTTTAATAAACGGTGCCCAGCGCGAGACTAGAAACTGGTTCTAGAACATTCTAGCGGACGTTTGGCAACAATCGATTCAATTTTTACGGCGAAAATACTACAGATAGCAGCACGATCGAACAAAAATTACACCGCATTTATAATTTTATCAAGTACTTTTTTTAAGTTGCGATTATTTGTTACGACCATTAAAGTGTACAGAATGTATTCACGGATAGTTTCGCTATCATAAAGTTTCATTTGGCACACCAGCACGCTTGGTACGTCCCCGATGTTCATGAAAATGAATATATACGAGTTAATGGCGCCACATGCGGGTCTGCCATCTGGACGAAATCAACTAGAAAGTGAGCTCTGCGCATGCGCAGAAGTTTTGGGAACAGATAGGTCACGGATAGGACAAAAAAAAATCCGTTCCCTAAAATTAAGGGGCTGACCGTGTCCTATGTAAGGATTGGAGATAGGTTTTGTGCACTAGGAATACGGTTAGGGTATAGGTGTAGCATATTCAACAGCGTTAATTTTTGTGTCTTGGAGTACGGCTTATGTTTTGTTTCTTTCTGGACGTCTTCAGGCCTCGCTTACTCCCAGACTTGTTAGAAATTACAGGACATTTACGGACGTTTTAACATAGACCGCTCCTAAAATAAATTAAGCGTTTTTGTAGTTTAGACAGCTGGATTTTCCTTAAAGGACTTTCGAGCCCTGTATAAATTGGCTTGTGGAAAGAAAGTTTTGTTTTACTGTAGACTTTAAAATATGATTCTATAACTCCAAGACGATACTTCAGAGCGTTCTTGTTTAAAGTAAGTATACTGAGTATTTAAAAATTTACGGTTGTATCCGCAAATTTATGAAAATCGCTAAATAATTTGTAACCAGCGTTCTTCGTACAACACTGCAGCTGAGCACGATGTACTTACTGAAAACACAGTTTTTTGCTAGTCACAAACTATTTTTGCCAATCCAGACCCCACTAAATATATTCCGTACTCTTGACAAAACTCACTAATTTGCAACAAAACTACACATCCAACATCAGCGTATTCTTAAACGCTTATCGTAATCAGACACCCCTCTGATATCGTAAGAAGTTTTTTTTTTTAATCGCGTGAAATATTCTGAAGCTCGGCACGTCGTATGTGTGCCCGAGTGGGGGTCACCAAACGGCTTCAAAGTTCTGGGTGTTAACGCACCTTTTACGAACTGTTTAAAATTTCTTGAAAGTGCCTGAATACGGTTTTGACTTTAACGTGTATTTTTTGGACAGCAAAAAAAAACTATAACTGGTGATTTCGCGTAGTTTTTTGTATGAAAATGTTTAAACACATTGTTGTAAGCTGTATAGGAACGTGCAAGGAGCCCTTATTTTTGATAGTCCATTAATAAATGATAAGGTCACCGCTTAATGTTCCGCAGGAGCGCGCTACCGACGCGAAGACTGCACGACAGTTCGGTGCCTGGCGCGTAGAAACAAACACCAGTGCGATGCGCGAGCCAGTTTCGTCCTTATGCCCGTTCTACAATGACACGGAAACGGAGCACGTAAACGGGGACGGATCTCACGGAACAGTTTCTACAGTAGCCTGCATGCGAAGATGAATCCATACGGATTTAACTCGACAATGCTGAGCTCTTCCGTTTACGTTGCTCCGTGTGACCAATAGAAGCGGAGTACTTGGCTGCGGTGGCAGCCATGTTTATTTATGTTCTAAATAAGTTAAAAATTGTTTCAAGTACAAGAATATCTAGCGTTCTACTATATTTTTATTATTTATGTAAATTCGGCACCTGCTATGGTATCGAAGCAATTTTTTTAAAATTAAATGAATATTTTGTAAGTTTGAAATGCCATCTCCTTGGTTGCCTGTTGTTATGTGGAAGCAGCAGACGCGACAGTGCAATGTTCCGGGAGACAGGGGCGACCACATGCGCCCAGATGGCCGGCGCAGCAGGTCCCCCGACCAGCGAGGTTGCAGTGCACGCTCCCTTCCACGCGAGCACAGCTTCTCTCTGGTGCAGGGGAGGGGGGGTGAGATGACGCGGCCTGGTTGCCAAGGAGACAGTCCCTGGGGCAGGGGCGAGGATGAGTCACGTGAGCACATGCGAGCGGTCGCACCCGGACGCGGAAGAGAGGGCTGGCTGCAGACGACAGGACTCGCCCTCCGACCGCTGCAGAAGGTCGCGGACGTGGATTCACTCAACAACCATTGTTGAAGGCATGCCTGAATATGAGCCTAGGATAGCAATGACAAAACTAGGTCACTTACATATGGAAAATATACCATTCGAAGTGTTAGCGATACATACCACAAATACATATTTTCTTCGATGTCCAAACATAGCTATCTTAGAAATAGCGGCAATGAATAAAGTATGGAGAACATAATTGTAAAGCCATTGCAACGGTAGATAGCGTCAACTATAGCGCATTCCAAGTAATCAGAACATCCTGGAATACTAGCAAAGTTCTTTATTTTACTCATAAAACTAAATGATTTGAAAACATCTGTCCTAGTAGGAATTAGGCGTAGCTCAGGTTTCAGTTTGAAATTTAATACACGCTGTCGTGGTGTTGTGCAGAAGAAACAAAAAATAAGAGTGATTTTTTTTTTCCATTTTTATTCACACAACCAATGTTTAGTTACGGTTACCATGTCATAGGTCGCATACACACTATTACCCTGAAGATGACAACTGCAGCGGCGACCGAAACGTCGGTGAGCTCTTCGCCCACGACGCGACTAGAAACCCACTAGCCAAGCAACCTCAATTCTCCAAGAGTTGGTCTGTTTGTGCACAGGCCAATGCGGTGATTGAGACATTCCGGACGGTGGTTGGTGAGGTGTGGTGAGGAAAAGGGAAGGGAAAGAGGGAGGAAGGAAGGAAGGTGGGAGGAGGGAAGGGCGGTAATTAATCGCGGGGCCGGACGGCGGCGGTGACGAAACGGCACACGCGAGGTACAAACACGTCCGGCGCGCGCCAGCCGTCGATCTGGGTTACCCCGGGGGAAGTTGCGAGACAGCGGGCTGTCTGTCCTATATCCCGGGATATTTCCAGCCTCCCCCCTTCCTTCTTCCTGCCCGACTGCCCGTCTTTCGTTCCACTTTCCCGGCTGTTGACACACTGAAATTCACCTTTTGCAGTTGCCACGAAACCTAGTTCCAATCTTAGTCTATTCCTGATTTCGTCTACCGCCATTTTCCGAAAATCACTCCGGACTAATACTGGGTAGTTCTTTACAATAATAGGCCATGGGCGATTCCTTCCTCAATTCCTTCGCATTGCGTTAATTGTATGTGTGGTGGGTAAGTCACAAATGACCTCGTTGCCGACAAGATGTAAGGTCAGTTAACTTACCCGCAAAACAACTATTAGTTTCAACTTCTCCGTAAGAATTAATGCTTAGAATTGTTTAGTATTTTTCTTCTGTGGGGTAAAAAAAAAAAACAGAAACAATTTTGCTTCGATTACTGTTAATAATGAAACAAAAATATCTCAGAAAAAAATGAAGAATATTTAAGAGCTACCTCAGTACTATTTTATGTCCCAGCGGGACCAGTTTTTTTTTTTTTTTAAACATGACTTCAAATTTAAATTATAAAAGGAGACGATAATAATTGTTTAACTACTAGGCTAGATTGGAAGTGGTGATCTGTTTGTTCATTTGTTACCGCTTGGGTATGACACCATCTTCAAACACCCTAGCTGGTGCCAGTTGTAGCCCTGTCCCAACTGCGAACGCAGGAGGCTACTGCTTCACCAAGGAACGAGGCCGACGAGAAGCAGCGCACAAGACGTGACGCGGGGATGAACAGCTGGCAGCCCGCCTCTACCTGGCAGCGCGCGGCGTCATTGCGAGAGAGACGCGGCCCGCCACAGTTTGGCAATTGGCAGCGCGAGATACTCCGTCCTTGGCTCCGCCGGGGAGGAAAAAGAAAAAAAGAGGCGAGGCATGAAACCGACCGGGGAGTGGAGTGGGAGGTGTGACGGTTGGGCACGAGAGGAAGGAGGGGGAGGAGATCCGCCAATTGAAACCGACAGCGCCTAAACTACTGACCTACATCGGCGGGCCGGGGCTTTCACAACCAGCCAGCGGCGCGTTCAGCGCAACAAGGAGCCGGTTCCCGCCTCGCGAGCGCGCCACGAGACCCTATTTCGGTATCGAGCCGAACGGCCCAGGGGTAGCCTCCGTGTGGGTTGCGTCCAACAAACTCCTTATTGGTTCCGCCTCTCCAGGAGTGTCTGTTCAGGGGCGTAGGGGCCTGGAATCTGCGGCCCAAGGGTTTTGCGCGTGAGTTTAACCGACAACCGACACAAGTCATCTATGGACAGGGCGCTTATATGTTGTATATTTCATTTACTTTGGGGGGGGGGGGGGGAAACTCGGTTATGTAGGTTAAAATAGACTACCAGCTTATGATTTCGCAATTATTAATCAGTAACTATTAAGAGTGGAGCATAAAACATATACATATATCAACGAGGACGAACTCAAATGCCAGTAGTGCAATACAAATTCTTTGGTTTTATTCGAGAAAAAATGATCGCAGAGCTTGCTTTCAACTATCATGTTTTTTTTAGAATGAATATTTGATAAAAAATTACATGAAAAAAAGCTAATTCGTATGCATTGTCCAGCTGTGGGCACCTAGAATATGAACTTGAAAAACCCATAATGCAATGCAGTGTACAGTGGAACATTCATTCGAAGTCCTAATAAAAAAATTACCTGAAAATGCAATAAATTAACATAGTGAGGGGAAGGTGCTGGGAAATATCAACAATCGAAAAGTAAAAAAAAAAAAAAACATATTTTTTAAGACTTCAAGACATAATGTGTGCCTCGAAACTGTCTCACAGTTTTAGGTTCTCTTAAGTAATACCAATGGTATACGTATCCTTCTTTAACCAAAGGCATAACCAGGGGAGGGGTGGGGCTGCCTCTTGCTGCAGTGGTAAAAAAATAAAACAAAAAATGTGAATAAACAACAAATTTACTTACAAGTTGTTTGCTGGTATAAGCACATAAAATTTAACTAATTGTGTCATCTGTGAGAAGTCGAAACACCCTCATCTCCGATAAGGGACTGAATTCCAAAAAATGCTCTCCCCCTTACTTTTTTTTTTGAGCTTGAAATCTAATTACTTGCCTGTAGTAACTGTAATAGTCACCATTGTTTGCAAACAACTTCACGTGATTGTCAGAGTTCGTAAACAAACATGCTTCGCAAGCGACAGATGGGAAATGGGGCATCCCCAGTACTACTTTTGAGGACTGTCAAATTTGAGACGTGTCACGTGACACAGACTGTACCACCAGCGGTTCGCCAGATTTACGGCCGCCCACGGAACGCAATGAAATAAAGGAACCGGAAAAAAAAACTGGTCTTCTTTTCGTTCTTTTATTTATGGCTTGCGAACAGGTAAAAGGTATCCCCCCCGGGAGGGGACAGAGCTACACAGGTAGCTTGCACCTCGGCAAACCATAACCCCCTCCCCTTTAGGGCTTTATTTGTTAGGTGGGTCATGGCCGCCGCAGCCCCCGACGCCCCCTGCAGTTTACCTGATACCTGAATATTTCACTTGTCAACGCACTTCCAGCCCCTCCCCCAACCACAGCCTAAAATACCCCTCACATACCTGGAACCAGGTCAACCCCTAGCCTGCACCGACCTCCTCCACCCTGACTATTGTGAGAAAGGGAAAGTACAGTCCGGTAAACGAAAAAAAAAGACTGCGGAGATTCGCAGAGTTCAAAGTGAATGGCAACGGCTGAAATATTTTCGATAAATGTGACCACGGTTTTTTTTATTATTATTTTAAACTTATATCTTAGCAGATTAACGATCTGGCTTTTCTTACAGCATTGTAGCCTATTGTTACTGTGAGCAAACTAAAATCAATCAGATCAACATTTTAAAATCATAAGAGAAACCCAAGCAGTTTAGAATTCTATAAAAAAAACTTCCCGAATAAAAAAAAATATGTTGAAAAGGCTACTCTAGTTTTCTAAATGTGAAGGAATAGTTGAAAAGTAAAACAAGGAAGAAATACATACCCACGTAGAAACGAGAAGAAAAAAAAACTTAGGCTACAATTGTAAATATGAAAAATTAATGTTATGGAACACGAGTAATAAACAATAAATTACAGGTGCACGTCCGATTTATAAATGGCACGATAGTTTTTCTACAATTTTACGATACGGATCAACTGCTACCTAAACGATTCCAAAATCGTTAGTCACAACTAAAATACAACTTCCAAAGGTTTTTCGGGTCAGCATAGTTTTAGCTGTTAATGTCTCGTTTAAGAATTTGTTTAGTTTTTATTCATCGCCGAATTCCAATCAGCTCATGTGCGTCATAACCGGATGTGCAAGCAAACGAACACGCGCAAAAATTATCCTTGGACATGTGTACGGAAGTATTAATGACAGAAAAATCATATAGTTGAAAAATTATATTGTATTCTATGTATCCGAATAGTATTTGCCAGGGGCACAAATCTATAGGATTCGCAAGAGGGAAGAGTGTGGGGGGGGGGGGGGGGCATAAATCGCAAAGGGGGGATGAGTTGCCCGAGAGTTTTGCGCGTGGGTTATGACAGACACAAGTCATCTCTGGATATGGTGCTTGTATGTTGTATACTGCCCGTATTTTGGCCTATATACATGCAACAAGCAGAAAACTTAAAAAAAAAAAAAAAAAAAGTTTTCTATAAAACATTATTTTGACGTTTACGTTTATGAAACCGTTTCACAGACATGATTATGCAAGCGCAAGCGAGGCCCCTCTGTGAGGGGCTTCTTAATGCCAGGGGAGTAAGCCCCCCTGCCCCCTCCGGATCTACGCATCTACGCCCATGGTAGACTGTCGTATAACGTTTCACAGTCCACGTATCCTCCTTCCACTGCTGGACTGTCGACTTCATGTGGTTGATAGTGTTCGTAATAAAAATACCGTATGTTGCTCTGCACGTCATAGTCGGAAAATGGGACCTACCACTCGTAGGCCCACTTCTTTGAGAACTGTCAAATTTGAAACTAGTTACCTGAAACACACTCTACTAGTGGTGTGAGTTTTAACCACGGGCCATCGAGACTCGGGGAGCGACACGCCACACTAATATGACATAACTAATCGAATGCTAGACAAATAGAAAAGAAATAAGATAAAACATTCTTAACCATTTTCAATTTGTATATAATACTTCTCAACTGTGTTCCTTTAGACCAACTTTTCTTATCCACAAAAAAGTGAGATTAAACTAAACTATACTAACAAATAAAATATATATAAGAATTGGTTCGCTATCTCAAACATTGAATTGGCTCTCGCTAATTGTAGGTTTTTAACCTTTGGCACGCATACCTGTTGAATTCGCGCGGGAGAAGACAGGGAGAGAGGTATTGCTCGTGGGGGTGACCGACTCAATTTATCTTACTATGCGGTCTAGGCCTATTTAAAGTATAGTTTTGACGTAAATTATTGTGTTTATCAGTCCCTTTCACAGTTACGACTGCCCCCACAGAAAGGGTATTATTTACTTCCATGGGGGTCCGGGACTTCCCCCCCCCCCCCTCTTTTCCGGGATCTACAAAGGTGCCGCGGCGGTGTAAGTGGTTGCAACAAGAAACAAGCCTTTGTTTCAATGCGCTACTGTTTTTCAGCACGTGTCGTCCATCAAAACAGAGCCTGCAGGAAGGTGTCGCTGGCGTGAATGACACACAGGTGTATTAAGGGGGTGAGATAAATATTATGACGTCCTCGGGTCACGGACGAGAATGCTGACGGACCCGTCGGGAAACGAGCTACAAGGACGCTTCCAGCGGCCGTCGACGAGTTCCGAGTTCTGCCGGACACGCGGTCATGTTTGAGTGGTGTACAGTCTGCATGGTGTAACTTGTCTCAAACCTGATAGTTCTTAAATGTAGTGCAATGATCTACGTACCTTTCTACCATTGTTTCTCTGGCAACAATAATCGTGTGACATTCGGGAAATAGTTGCCGCTGGTACCAATTTCAACTCAGACAAGTTACAAGTAACGGACTTAATTTCAGAGGCGTCCGTTGCATTCTCGCCATGTGGAGAGTGGGGGGAAGGGATTTCAAATTCAAACGAAAGTTAACAGGTCTGCAATTTGAGCGTTGCTAGGGAATTGGGCTCGAACCCACGACCCTACACCGGTACTAATTTTCCTTCTTATGCGCGCGCATCCGTCATTGATTTACATATGGCGAATTTTGAACAGTAGCAAGCTTTTTCCAAATACCCGTCACCGACTATTAAACGTTTACTACAATGAAAATGAACTATTAACGTGCCAACTAAACGTGTGCCACGGCAATTTTGCTGCCAAATAAAAACCTGATTACTGCGCAACTTGATCGCGCATTTTATTTTATATACCCACAACGGATCGCGCATCTAAACACGTCACTAGCCCATTACTGCAACAATGTTACTTTCGAAATGAAGCGGGACACACGCTGTGCACAAGAAAGAACTACGTAGGCTTTTACAAAGTAATTAACAATCTATAGGAACTTGCATTTTTCTGATAGTTGAAGGAAATAGATGTAAATAGGAGGCACTGTAACCGTTACGTATCATATCCACAAAAAATAATTTCTCACATTTGCGGAATACTAAAAATGTTTTAAAAATATAATAAAATTAACATATAATAATAAAATAATGTCCATCTTTTAGCCCATAAACAATTACTAGGCCTGCCGTTATACGTGTGGAACTATTACATCCTTACACTGTTCTCATTCTGTCTCTTAGAGGGTCTACGATAACATTCAAAATCACTTGTAATTAACTACCTACAAACGTTTATTTTAAATCGGCATGTACATTTACGGTCAGTCACAGCCGTGTTTGTTAAGCATGGTTCGATCTCGTTTTTTGTTTTGAAAGCTCACATTCTTTTTGGCGGACATTATGGGTTTTCATAAGGTGAAACAACCGCCAACACTGCTATGGCGCGAGCTAATTGTGAACGCTGTCATTAAACTGCATAAAATCAGCGTTTATATGCAAATTGTATATGTATTGTAGACGAGACATAGTCTAGGATTAATTAGTTCATCCCAAGCCCGTAAGCGTTAACTTACATAACTACGTAACTCGCGGCCTTCATCCTCATTCAACAGATCTCATGTGATGATTATGCATTGAAATGGGAATTACATAACTATCTCTAATGCTGTCTTTGCCAAATAGCTTCAGTGATTATTAAGCCTAATCTCATTATGTACAATGTCCTAAACATCAAAACAAAATAGAAAGCACTGAGTCATTTTGAATGAATACTCTTCCAACGAGAAGTAAGGAACACAAAGAGGAATTTCGAAGACCAATCTAGTCAGAGAAAAATGAAATTCTAGACAATCCCTACCAAATGGGTCATCATAATTGGAAAAAACATTTTTTTTTTTAAGATGTTAGTTCGTTTAAATTAAACATGCAGAATTCACAAACAAAAACCGAACATAAATTACAATCCAAACATTATTAAGGAATGTAAATAAATTAATTTTGGTTGCCGAATTGCCTTTGAATAGAAACGTTCAATTTAAGCTACGCGCAACTTAATAGTGTTGTGTTAGTTGATTTTGATTATATGTGGAAGGACCAAGTCAAAGGAGCACAAAGGAGTAAATTGTAACCAGTTGTTCCAAAAAAACGCACAAAATAATTCTAAGGAAAAAGTTTTTTTTTCAAGAAAGAAATGTTTTTAAACATTCTAAAAAAAACTGATACGCTTAAAAATATGAAGGAAATTTATTTTTGCAACAATTTTTTTTCAAAACAGATTGAAAAAAAAAGTTGAATTGTGGTGGTAGAGATTTTGTTATATACCGCACACGAGTATTAGCGGTAATGTTCAATAAATTTATTTCATTGACAACTTTGATTGAGTTTTCGATTTATTAAATACGAAGATGATTTCAATCACAGCTACGACAATTGACGTTACCCGTACAAGCTAACGTAAAATAAATACTGAACGTATTAATTAATTAACTAATTATGTGTAAGTTGGGTGTCTACAATGAACAATAGTCAACCACTGACGTAATTTATTTTACATTAAACAGGAATTCCAATTTTAAAAATTGTATTTAAATAAGTCGCTTTAATTTTTTTTCTGTGCTCCGGGAACGAACATAATTGTTTTGTTTGCAAACTAATACTTAAATATTTGAGGCTAGCTTTAATCAGAGTCGTGACTCTCAGTAAAAACTTTTACTATCGTCAAAACAGCTGAGCAAACGTGTTACGGGTTTTGTGTTCCAGTCGCTCAGTGGTAACTAATAAGCGATACTAACAACATGTAGAAACGGTGAATAAAAAATGTATCGTGAGTTAAAAATTTCGGTACTCCCGAGCCAAAAAGACTGAAATTGTACACATTGAATGTTATAAAATAAAGTTTGGAATTTAACATAGGCCATTACCGGTTTACACAGTACCTATGTCATATAAAAAACCATAAAGTTAGGAAAACGTCGATGCCAAAGTTTAAGCGCAAAGATAGCACAGAGAATTTCGTGGAAGGAATTAGTCGAACCAATATAACTTCAGTAACGGAATGTAAACCAGCTATGGCATATGTCCAAAACAATGCTTCAAAGCAATCTTTCCCAGTGCAACAATCATTCAACGAACGTATGTTTTAGAATGTTCTGAACACGAAGCATTGTTGCACTACTGATGATTCCTGCTGCCACGGACTTCTATAGGACTCGGTGTGTTTGACAAGGTCCCGACAGGTTACTCACGGTATCTCGTGATGAGCCGCTTCTTGTACGCCTTGCAGAGCTTCCCCCCGGGCAAGGTCTGTCCGTCGGAGTCGTCCGAGTCCGTGCAGTAGTCCCGGCATGACGGGCTCAGGGGCGGAGACGTCGAGGAAGGGACGCACTTGCCCCGCGCCGAGTTCAAACTCAGGTCCAGGGGCACACACGAGGAGTCCGGTACGTCGTACAGCATGGCCGCTTGCCCTCCGCTCACCAACGACACGTCATCTCGCGAACCAGGGCGGCGATCAGTCGACACTGCTGCCTTTTCGGAACACCCGCATGCCGCGATACAACACAAAACCCCACACCAGCGCACATAAAAATTAATTTAAAAAAAAAAAATTAAAGACGGCGATGCACTCCACGAGAGAAAAAAAAAAGTTATTTTCCACTTGCACGCGCGCTGTCCAATAGTCGCACGACGAAATACACGGGAGCGCGCGAGAAAGCAAAACAAAAACTCAGCGTCACGGCGGATCGCGAAACACCACTACGCGGTGTCGCTTCCACACGCCAACTACCTACGGAGCTGTCCTACTGACTCACATCTCCCAGTCGGGCGCGCTTCGGCCGCCTTCGGCCGCGCTCGGCTCGTCTCGGGCGCCGTCGGGAGCTGGCTTGGCGCGGTCCGCCGACAACGCGGGCGCGCGACCGGTAAAAGTGAAACGGCGACAGGAAAAGGAAAAGAGGAAAACTCGTTTACTTTTTTTTTTTTTAATTTTATTTCCATCCTTTTCATTTCGCGTCCGGCTGGTCACGGAGCGGCGGAAGGGGGACAAACAATTCCGAGAGGGAACTGCAAAATAACTCTTCGCGGAAACGCGAAACCAGATCTACAAGATTTCGTATTTGTCAGTTGAAACTAATAGTTACAGGGACGAGGAAGGAATAAAAACAATTTTTAAAAAAAAATTTGGTTGTCTGTAAAGTCGGTTTACGGACGATAGTTTAACGTGACGTCATAACAAAACATTGATGAAATGATTGCATACTTTTATGAATAAAATTGAATCATTTTTATTGAATCATCACTATTTTGTATGGATACAAAGAAGGAGTGAAGACAAAGACAAAGAAGACGTGACAACGTCTAATAAATCGATGAACGCCGGCTGCACGCACGAAAAAGTGTCCCGTTACGCACATTGTCCCGTTACGCTGTGTCCCGTTACGCACATTGTACGCTTGCGCCGCATATATCTATCTTCCACTCGATTGGAACAACCATCGATTTGACTTTTTCTAGGCACATTAAACTTGAACCACTCCCATTCGTTTCCTACTTTTCCTATCATCGTCAGAATAACACAGATTGGAAGAAGTTAAATAGCAAACATGTATAAAAGTTATAGTTAAAATAATCTCTTCGTTAAAGTAATAAACATATTTGAATTAATGAGTGCAAATAAAAGTAAATTTATCAATTAAATTGTAGATTTCATTTCACTCCTTCTTTGTATCCATACTAAATAGTGATAATTCAATAAAAATGATTCAATTATGTTCATAAAAGTATGCAATCATTTCGTCAATGTTTTGTTATGACGTTGTCACGTTAAACTATCGTCCGTAAACCGACTTTACAGACAACCAAATTGTTTTTATTTTTATTTTTTACTGTATTTTTATGTTAACAAAAATACTTTTAAATCATCTGAATAGTATGTAAATTAATGTTCCTCCGGTGCCTGGTGCCATTGCGTGGTGACGTTGGTGTCGACCGCCATCTTGGATTCTGACATCATGGTGGCCATTTTGGTGTCAAATTACCTAAAAAATGACACAATTTTTTTTAGAAATGTCCTTTATTTCGAGGGGAAAATTCCCGTTTTGAGGGAAAATTCCCGTTTTTCCCCTTAAAAATTCAAAACTACGAAATTTGGAATGTCTCAAAAGACTTTTGCCTTTGAAAGCACCAAAATTCCTACAAGTGGCTTAAGGCTCCTAAAAGCTAGCCACCCTTAGCCGCCGGGGTCATGTCCTTGACCGTAACCATAAAAACGCGAAAACTTTAATTTTTGAACCAAAAAAATCCAAAAAAATTACAAAAAATATTTAAATAATTACTTACTTCAAATGTTTAGTTACGTAATCCATCCCAGTCCTATATTCGATTCCTGGCAAGAGTAAAAATGTAATTTATGTAACAAAATTTAAAAATTCTTAATTACCATTAAAAAGACTAAAATTTTCTTACGTCATACTTTTCGTAACGCCCACCATCTTGAAAATCCGGAGAAAATCTTAAAAATAATAATAATAATGTCTATCGCTGACTTCCGTGGAGGAAGGATCCGTCGCTAATATTTTTGCTCTCGCTGGGTTCGAACCGAAGACTCCATGTTGTTAGTGCGTTTTTCAATTAAAATGTTATTAAAATTGTATTAAATAATTTTTAAAATATTAAAATTTTTCGTAATATTTACGATAATACATACATATTTTTAAGATGGCGGGCATGACGTCATAATCATTGATGGCAGAATGTTATATATTATTATTAAATTTGTATTAAATTTAATATTTTTTCCTATTTTATAGCATAAAAATGCGGATTTTCCGAATGGTAGGCATTACGAAAAGTGTAACGTTTCTATAATCCAAGATGGCGGATGTGACGTAAGCAATTTTTATTCTTTTTAATGGTAACTAAGCATTTTTAATTTGTTTTACATATATGACATGTTTACTCTTGCCAGGAATCTAACATAGTACTGAGATGGATTGCGTAGTTAAATATTTGAAGTAAGCAATTTTTATATATATATATTTGGAATTTTTTCGGAATAGTTTGGTCAAAAAATAAGGTTTTCGAGTTAACAGTCAAGGTCAAGGTGACCTCTTTTGAGGTATTCAGAATCTCGAATTTTTGAGGGAAAAAACGGGAATTTAATTTTTGTTAAATTTTCCCCTCGAAATAAGGAAATTTCTAGGGAATTTGTGTCATTTTTGAGGTAATTTGACACCAAAATGGCCGCCGTGACGTCATAATCCAAGTTGGCGGTCGACACAACCGCCATCACGCACCGGCACCAGGCGCCGGAGGAACATTTTCATACTACTCTTGTGTTAAAAAGTAGTTTGTAACTATCAACAGTATTGAGACTATAAATTTGCGGACATTACAAGTCCATCTCTATTATTTTTGCTCCTCGCTGGGTCACTGGAGACGGATAGGCGCCCCAGCGCAGGAAAACGCGCAAGAATGGTCTCAATCAAGCCACTGCGAGCGCGCCAGTTGCTAGTACAAAAAATGGATTTGGAGAAAGAAAGTAGGATTTCGGTGTGTAAACTGGATCCCGCCACCACTCGAAGAAACAGCTATATGGCAGGAAGTGTCTGGGTTAAAAACGCGCCAGTGTGTGCCACTGCTTGTGATTGCGCCACTCAGTTCGCCATGTTCTGCGACACGCTAGCCCCTGACACGGGGCACGGGAGGGCACGGGAGGGCACGCGTGCGCAGATCGGCGACCTCCCGGCGCGGAGACCTTGGCCCAGCCGCGCGGGCGGCCAGAGTCAAGGCTGCGCGCGCCGGCGGTCGCCAGACGCCACGGACCAGTGAAGCCGCCGCTCCGATCTTCAGGGGGATCAGACCTCGCCATCTTGCAATTCAAAATATTTCGATACTGCTTGCAGTAAAGCTTCCGTATTAATTTTTTGGAGTGTCATTTCATAGGACTTCGCCTTGGCTACTTGTTGAAGTGAACACTCGTGAACTGGTGTGATTATCTTGATAGTAGTAGTCGCCCGTGAGAAATGATAAGTTATTTGCTCGCGACGATTACAGACTGGAGACTGTTAGTATATATGTGGTTGCAACAAGGTCAGAAGGTCTGGGAGATATTATTTATGCCTTGACATGACAAAAATTGAGATAAATAGTTCAAAATTAGAATTATTACAAACACATGCAAACATTCAAGACGGCGGAGCCTAATTAAAGTCACACCTAAAATATTTTGCCTCTAATATTTCATATTTTGCCTCTGATATTTCATGGTTTTAAATATATACATAATATAAACACATTTAATTGTTTATAAGATACTTTTTTCTACCAAACAAGTCTTTATATCATGATTGTTATCAAGTGAAAGGTAATTTTTTTTTGTCAGTCCTGGCATGTACTGAAAGCATGGTATATGAGGGATAGAGTTTTTGATTAACCGTTCGTAATTAGCTTTTGTTTTAAAATATTTTTAAATATATATATATCATAAATCAATAAAAATTAAGTTTTTTCAAAACCCTGAGAATCACAGGTTTCTATGGTATAGAGAAAACCTACTTTTTGTTGATTTGTCTTAAAGGCATTAAATAATAGCTTGTTTTGCAGAAAAAACCTTTCATAAACAATAAATTATGGCTATATTATGAATTTATTTAAATCCTTTGCAAAAACATGAAATACAAAAAAGTATTATTATTTAGGGCACTGCCCCCTTAAGGGGCCCGTCTAGTCAGGGATGTATCTGTTTGGTCAGGCGGGATGATAAGTGCGACGTTCGCTGCTGCTTTTAGCGCGGTATCGCCTCTAAGCGCAAGGCTCTGAACTGGCACGCAGTTTTCCCGTCGTGCTTAGGACAACTGTGAAATATGAGCGGTAATCATCATATTCGATGGCGGTAAAATGAAGATAAAGATGTAATGCAAGGCTCCATAGTGTTTTCAAGCATTTCATTTCCAAAAATTAGTCTGAAAACATGCGTTTCAAATATTTTTCACTCTCCTACACACACGGTTTAAAAATGAAATACGAAAACAGAACTACCCATCCGCCCTCAGCGCATTCTTCAATGCTTTTCGTAAACAAGCACCTCTCTGATATCTTGAGAAGTTTTCAAATCGCGTGGTTTTTTCTGAAGCTCTGCACAACGCACATGTGCGGAGGTTGGCGGGGGGCTTTAACCGATGTCGAGGACGGTGATACCAACCCCTGCGCCATACACGTCTCCTCGACATCCCTGGCGCGACTCAAGGGCGGGAGAAACTGCGGCGAGTGGCGACTGCGCGTGCGCGAAACCAGCCACCCCCCCCCCCCCCCCCCCTTCGCCCCCGGCCGACACTCCTCTCGCTCCAGCTGGAAGTGACCTGCTTCCCCGCCTGGTCCATCTCTGATTTTACTTATCCGTGTTAAAGGAGGCCGCCTGGCTGGGCGCACGAGATTTTAAAGCACGTGTCGCTAAGGGCGACACCGTGCTCGAGCTCCACACGTCTCTTCGCCTCTACGCGCTGCATGTAGGAACCGAACTGGCGTGCAGTTTTAGCGTCAGTAATGCGCCTCCATAGGATTTTAAAAGGTGACCAAAAAATTTTAAGGTGGAGTAATAATGATGAAGTTTCCCTACACGTACCTATCCTGCTTATAACACTGTGTACTAATTTTTTATACATAGAATCGCCTTTTAAAACACCCGTTTTACCCTTCTTTCGCTGTCCAAGGTCCAAGGAACACACGGAAATGCGACGCCACAATAACCGGACCGGAAGTTCAAACACGGATCCTCTAGAAGGTGAGTCAAGCTTTGATTCGCGCCACCTCGCTCGGTATGTGCATCTAAACCAAGGGCAAATCCAAGAGGAGAGAGGGCACGGTGTTCTTCATTTTGTTGTTGTGTAATACAATATGGCTAAAATGCTCTATAGGTTTTCGCAATCAAAGTGTTAGGAGTTGTTAGAAACTTTGTAACTAAGGACGCGGTTACACGGGACTCTGAACTACTTCAGGTAAGCATGTTCAACTTTTGCGTGCGGTTATACACAAGTATGAACATGTTTCGTTCGAGGCCATTTCTCATTCAACCTAAATAAGTTGGCAAAGCAGTTCAGAACAACATCTCTTATACATAAGCCTCTGGTTGGGTGATGTGTGTTGAGAGTAAAACAGTCCTTTATGAAAAACGTAAGGTGGAGAATGTTCGTGGCACAAGTTAGTGTAATATTTTACCAACTGCAACAAAAAAGATCAAAAGGTAAAATTTTTATTGTTTTAAAATAGATGCTAACGATAATTCTCTATCAGAGGTACACTTGCTCAACAAATTTCCAAAAATCTCTAAGTGCGTTTGTTTAATAATATTATTAATTCCATCTCTTCTTACATTACCGTACAAAACAATTTAAAAAAAACACGTTTTTCTACATACAAAATAAATGGGCTACACAACACATTCATTTGATGACAGTGGACAATCGGTTTTGGAGTTGAACACACGTGTAAACGCATACTTTCGCGTTTGTAAAAAAATGTTTAATTAAACCTGTTCACCTGAAGTACTTCAGCGTTCCGTGCAACCGCAAACTAACTAAAAAAATATTGATAAAAACATTTTTTTATAACTAATGTTTACCTCCTTGTTATTGAATATTACTGCATGGCACCACGCAAGAGGTATAATTCCTGAGAAAGAAACGCCCTGCCCTAGTCGAGGCCAGGGGCCCGCCAGCTCGCGACCCCGCGCGACCCCGCCGGAACGGCTGGCGGCAGCGAAACACTAGGAGCGCGACCCGACACCGCACACACCTCCTTCGCGCGAGGCGTGCGCTGCAGTCTCGCACTACACGCTGTCCGCGGCGAGCCCACACTCCTGCGGCCCCCGTGTCCAGCCTGCGCGAACAACTGGCCGAACAACAAATAATATCATTACGATCGGCTCTGCGCTGTGCACCCCTTGTGCTGATTCAAACCATTCGTCTAGTACGACCGCAGCAGACGTACAAGTTACACTACGCCACGAAATTCAACGTCAACAACTGTCCAAAGCTTAAACCCGTGGTTTTTCGAGCCATGTATCTAAAATAATAAAAAAAAATGTCTACCGAAAAATTTAATTACTGTCTTGTAAACTATCCTCCAAGATCACAACACTTAGCTTAAATTAAAACCACCCAGCACGAAAACAAAACCTTCGTGTTACTAGGCAAGCCTTGCTAGCAGGGCGACGAATGAAGTCGCTCACCGCCAGGAGTACCAACCCAGACGCACACACACCCAGCAAGGTCCAAGCTCCCAACTCCAGCACTTGCTTCTTGTCCTGTATTCAACCTGCTTGCTTAATGCTTGCCATGAATGAGCCCATGGTTTTCCTTACCTGGGCCCAACTTAACTATTTGAAGTCTAGATTTAAGATAGGGGAGTTACCCATGGCATAAATTGTTGCCATGGCTGGCCAATCCCCGAACAAAGAGCATGATGCATGCTAGCTACCCTTACTGCGTGGCTGAAACCCAGCCTTCGGCCGGGGACGCACTTAGTCTACACTAACGCAGACTTTTAGTTTTTAGTAAGGTTAAGAACAAAAATTCCCAACCTACTTTAAAACAAGCCATTGCAACGCGCAGGATCGAACAACGCAATGGCCAATAGGAAAACCGACCCGGCGCCTGGCAGATGACCACGCTGCCGTGCCGCAGTACGCCCGCGCCGTGTAGGTTGCCTACACACCCGCCTTACAGGCAAACGATCCGCGCGAAACACTGAGAAAATATTTTTATCGACACCTGCGTGTATTTCGTATTTCGAGTAAACATCACGCGCCATGATATACTCTAGCGTATTCTTACTGCCATGGCCAGTATCAGGATACTAAAAAAATTTAATGATTAAGAATCATATACTAAACATTATGGACTATGCTAATCATAGCATACATCCATGCAGGTATCGCCACTCATACTTGTCAGTGCAGCTCTGCGGGAACTAATACGCCGTTTCCTCGCGGCTGATACAGTTGGCTTTCCAGTCAGTCGTCTCGGGCTCAAGGCCATTACTGATTTTTTTTTGAAAATGTAAATGGAACACAAATATTCATGTAAAATTACATATATTTATAAATTTGTACCTTTACGTGAAAACAACTGTATCCCTAAAAAAAATTAATCGTAGTAATACCTACTGGATTCGGATTCTTACCCGGGCATTTATGCTTTGCGTTTTCACAGTACCGCCAATAGTTTAAATTATATGTAAACATTTTCCTGAATAGCTTTAGAGTATTAACTGCGCCCATTTATAAGCTTGATACAACAAAATAAAAGTCAAATTATTGAATATTCGATTATATTTTCTATGGTTTAAAAAAATTATGTTTGAATGAAACATGAATTAAAATATAAAATTATGCGCCAATTTTTGTAAGAAGTACTCAGTATTATCTCAAAAAAAATGTATTCCATACATGCAAAAATAGCCATAGCCATGTGTTGTAAAAAAAGTACAACATCTTTCTTGTAATTCACAAACTATTTAATGAAATCTGGCTTCCACAGTTGATAACTATTATTTTTGATGTGAGGTGTGTCAGAATGTAAGAGTAAACACGGGTCGCCTGCCCGTGGTTGCAGGGACATGTGGACGTGCTGGCGAGACACAGGTGTTCCACCCACGGCGCTCCGGCCTGGCGCGGGCACGCGGTTACTACACCCGCAGAGCTCGCCAGCTGGCGCCGACACGTGCCACGCCAGCCAGCGCAGTCCAGCGCTCTGCTGACGGGACACGGCTCGACTTGGGGCGCGTCTGCACACTTACACACAACTGATTAGTGGTGTGTTTGTGTCAGTGCTTTCAGCTCTGCTTCTGGCTCTGGACTGGCGCGCATTCTTCTCGTCGTGCAGACAACTATGAGATTTCAGTGGAGACCATATCTTCATATGGCGGAGAAATGAAGCTAGAGGTGTAGTGCAAGTCCCTCGAGTGTTTTCAAAAAACTGTACCCGCAGTTTCATGCCTAAAAATAACTCTGAAAACATGCGTTTCAGCCTTTTTTTTTACTCTTGCAAAATACAATTCAAAAATGCAAATCGGAAACAAAGACTATTTTAATGCTTTTCGTAAACAGAAACCACTTAAATATCTTGAGTAGTTTTTAAATCACGTGTTTTTTTTTAATCTGGAGCTCTGCACACCCTAAGTTTCCGTATCACACGTCATATTGATTATTTCATTTTCTTGTCAGTTCTGTTATTTATCACGATTTCGTTCATCCGTATTATGTTTCGTCTCGAAATTTTTCAACACATATTTACTGAATATGATCTAATGACATAAAATGTCACACAAATTTTCATTGCACTATCACTTACGCCACTTTTTACAGCTAGGAAATAAAGTTTAGTTTATATCTGGTGGGAAAGTTTGTGAACCAGCAATAAATGCAAGAGGGCCACAAGAAAATTAAATAACCAACTCGATGTATGATGGATTTTTATTTATTTTGCTCATTTCCAAACTTGAACGAATAAATATTTTCAAAATTGGACATTATATGTAAATTTGTTTGGCATTTTCCAACTGTGAACACTAAGAAAATGACTTACAGTGAGTGACCATGGCACATTCAGTCAAGCAGAAATTTTAATAATGTAAATTGTTTAACTTTTCAATTTCAGATAACTAGTAGCATATTTATATATACAGAATGATTAGTACAGGGTTAGACAAACTGAACGGGCGTGTTGGTGGACCCATTTTAAAAATATATATTGAGCGAAAAGTTTCTAGGGGTTGAATATTTTTTGTAATAATTTTTTTAAATATTGTTCTTACGCTTGACCGAAATTTGACCTCCAAACCCCTATAGTTGTTTTGTCGCGCATTTTAGATTTAATTTTTTTTAATTTACGTTTTGTCCCTGACGCATCCTTAATCTATGAAAGGCAATGTTAGATGTAATGAACGACTAAAGAATTAGTTTTGAACTCATAAAGTTGGAAAAATGAAACCAAATAGAAAAATGGTGTACTTCAACTTAATTTAAAAAAAAAAACTAAGCGTGTTGAGGTGTTCAAAATTCTTTTATAAACTGCCATAGGTATTGTTTATTACAACGGTACAATAAATGGGTATAAAACTATATCAGCTTGTGTGAAAAATAAGACGTACGCTGTTAGTCTCGAAATCTCTTCGCGAAAAAACACAGCCCTACCAATGGCGGAATAGTCAAAGATTTATTTGTGTACGTGCGTGTGAGGTTAATAATAAACCAGAAATGACCATACTTTTGCAAATCTCTAGCTGTTACTATAGTCAAGGGCATATATTTTTCGCGAAAATATTTCGAGACTAGGTTACAACATTAGAGCATCCTCTGTGCTTCGTGATTCGTTGAGTTCCTTCCAGTTTCATGTTTGCTGTTGGTACACGAATCACAACCATTTAGTGCGGAAACAAACACGTTTTGAATGGCTCAGGCAATAAATAAATGGCTTCTCTTGCAGACGGTCACCAATAACAAGGAAGAAACCGCTGGCACAGGTATTCCTTATTGCAGTCTAATGAGCGTTCATGTTTGTTTTCGCGAAAAATACATAGTCCTTAGGGAATGCCTCCTATATCAGATCATGATTTTATATTTATGTTAATCACATATAAACTTGTAGACTTTTTCAATAGTTTAACTTTCACGAATTGAAAAATATGTACCTACATCTCATACTTTTTACATAGTTCGCTGTCAAATTAAAATTGTTAACATATTGGCGCGTACAAATAATAATAATAATAAATTTGGTTACAGAACTGAAACATTTTAGGTTTAACTGTAATGCTACTGGCTAGTTCAAGATGTGGTTTGCATTTCTATTTCAAAATATTATTTTATTTTGCTTCACTGTAAAAATATTTACAAATTTAAGAAAAGCCAGGTAAAATTAACTAAAATTTTCATGAAGAAATTCCAACCATTTCTTGAAGTAGCAGTAGCATTGCCGTTATACCTAAAAGTATCAGTTCTGTTTTACAGTTTATTCTCATTTGTAGGCCCTAAAAACGTTAAAAATTTAATTTGACAGCTATTTATGCAATGGTCATATATTTCATTACGTAAAAGTAAATTATTTAAAAGTCTACATTTGACCAGTGTTTAAATTTAAAATAACGACCTGAAATGCGAGACACCCCTTTAACTTTAAGACGTGGCCTATTGCTATCCCCGTTGTCGACGATACGGAGGACTTGAATCCTCCCTGCTCACTCTCCCACACAGAAAAAAAAATTCTGTACTTATACAAAATAATCTTTTGGAAACCAGTTGCCAAGAAATAGTTTGTAATAATACAAGAACGATATTGGAACTTTGTACAGCACATGGCTATGGTTATTTGTGCATATATTAAATACCTTTTTCGAGATAATACTGAGTATATCTTACGAAAAATGGAGCATAATTTTATATTTTTAATAAATGTTTCATTTAAGCATAATTTTTTTAAACCAATGGAAAATATAATAAAATATTAAATAATTGGATTATATTTGGTTTTATATTGCTTATTATTGTGATCAGTTTACGGGAAAGCTATTCAGGGAACGGTTCACAAATGTCTGGAACTATTGGAGGTACTGGGACAACACAAAGCATAAATGCCCGGGTAAGAATCCGAACCCAGTATTACTGCGAATACTATTTTTGGTAGTGGTACAGCTGTTTTCATGGAAATGTGCAAATGTACAAATATCTGTAATTCTACATAAATATTTCTGTTCCATTTATAGAAAAAAAGCTACTCCAGTGCAGCACGCGTGGTTATCGCCACACCCGGGGAGGGCGCGCACGCGCCCAGCCCAAGTCGCCAAGGAATTGGTAAACAGAGAACGGTCGACACGATAACACTGTTGGGGCGGCATTTCGCAGCAGTTTGTAAACAGCGCGCGTCCCGCCTCGGCCGCCGCAGTTTCCGATGCTGCGCTATCTGCGCTCGGGCGAAAACAGTCGCACAGCTTTGTTTCGCGGCACGTGGTCCGTCAGTGTCCGCCGTCGTGCGGCGCTGCGCTCCTGCGAGGCCGCGCCGCGCAGACGTGGATGCCTCATGGCAGCGGAAGTAATAACGTCAAAACTACGCACATGTTTTAAGAAAAACGTTTTGAATGCTATAAAGCACCGGTTCCCAAACGGTGGGTCGCGACCCACTAGTGGGTGATAAGAAAAATTGAAACTAATCGACTTGTTAAATAAATAACTGTTTTGCTACAAAGTGCTTATATTATGTCAACCATTTTCAAATCAGAACACAAATTGTTTATCAATAATCAATCGGTATCTTAAAAAAGCATATATATATTTGCAATATTTGATGGTAAATTAATATATACATAAGGAAGGGATACGATACAAATAAGGTTTTTTTACTCCACCATGGACCGATAGACCGTGCAGGTATTCCTATAAGGAAAGGCGGGTCGCCAGCTGAAAAAGTTTGGGAACCACTGCTATAAAGTTTGCCTCTTACTGCGTGCATATAGGCCTAGTGTCGGTTATCCCCACGAGCAATATCTTTGAGCCGCTGATTCCACCCTTACCCCTCTCCCTGCAGATCCTGAACATCTGCGCCTTTTACAGCTGGCATCAAATATTAAGCCAACAGCAACCAATAGAGCCCCGATTATTGCCCCGGGCTAGACGCATCTGTTCTGTTCACAACTGCACGTACGATAATTAGAGATAGTGATTTACCGTGGAAAACCAACTTTTTGATAGCCTTCGATTCACTTAGTCTATAATACATTTTAGTAGCATTTTCATTGAATCGTGGGTTTTTGAAGCGCCCTGAAATACAGGAAGCCAACATTATTCTCTGGTATAGCAGGTTGAACGCCACACAGGGCCGTCTAGAGAATGGGCGGAAGGAGGGGAGGCAACATGCCCGGATACTAGGCACCAGGTTTAAGGTGTATTAGGCCCCGCCATCTTGGACTTTTCCCTCTTTTTACTAGAGTTATAATTTTGAACTATCTATCGAAAATTTTGGCATTTCAAGACATAACTCATATCTCCTGGACATTCTACATCTTGTTGAAACCACTATTTACTAACAGGATATAGTCTGTTATTATTTCACGCGGGCGATTATAACTATTATGATAATCACACAAGTTCACAAGTGTTGACTTCTAAAAGTATCGAAAACTAAGTACTATGCCATGTCAAACCAAACAATTCACTACGGAAGCTTTATTGCAAACGGTTTCAAAATATCTGAATTAGTAAGATGGCTAGGCCTAATCCCACTTCACTGAACCAGATCTAGAGAACTTTGTTTCCCTTCTCAAGTCACAGGTAGTGTTCCCTTCCCCCGCCTGGTGAGTTGGGTCCCGTTATGTCCCACAAACAGTTATCCCAACCACTTCCCCCTCCATGCCCTTGGGCACCGTGACTAAAGGCGACAGGCTCAAGGTCGCACTCCAACAAAACACATTCCTGGTTTCGCACTAACGCCTCACTAAACTTCCGCCACAGCACTCGCCAGAATAATCTACAACTACACTGTTTTTTTTTGTAAATTTGTAAATTTACATGAAAACAACTGTATCACTACAAAATAGTGTTCGCAGTAATATTGGGTTCGGATTCTTACCCGAAAATTTATTCTTTGTGTTGTCCCAGTACATCCAATAGTAAAAGTTTTATTTTATTTTTACTCTTAAGTTTCCTGAATAGCTTTCCAATACAACTGTAATAATGGTGACTGCACACTGGAAATGTGACCTACCCAGTAAATATTACAACAGACTATTTTTACAGATGTAGCATATTGTATTGTATAGCTAACTAAGAACCCTTACAATTATGTTTTATTTTTCCAAATGATTTTTTGGAATAGTTTTTAGTGTTTTTTTCTTAATTTATATTATTCATTAAGCTTCCTTAATTTATTGTATTCGATGGTGTGGTCCCAATGTTCAGTGTAAAAGTGTTTTATTTTTATAATGTAGTGTAATAACACGAGTAAATTGCAAACCGGCTTAGTGCTGAATTTTTTCGTATATAAAATAAAATAAAATAATTAATAAAATTAAACTGTGCACATTCACAAGCACAATGAAATAAAAATTAAGTACAATTATTGAATATTCTATTATATTTTACGTGGTTTAGAAAAAAATTATGTTTGAATGAACATAAATTAAAATATTTAAATTATGCGGCAATGTTTGTAAGAAATATCCAATATAATTTTGAAAAACGTGTTTCATATAAATATACAAAATTTTCATAGCCATGTATTGCACACAGTTACAATATATTTCTTGTAGTATTACAAACTATTTCTTGGAGAATGGTTTCCAATGAAATATTTTGTAAAAGTACGTAAAATTTATTTGTTTTCTGTGTGGAAGTATTCAGTGGTAGTCCTTCGTCAGGGGTTAGCATACTAGCTCCACGTTTCCTCAAATTTCACCTCACAGTAGCCTACATACTGCAAAACTGTTATTACAAACCTCTCAGAAACTTAGTTTTATTTACGGTTTTACATTCATAAATATTTACAAAATTTTAAAATTACGTTTTTGTGTTATCCAAAACACCAATCACAAGAGGCACAAAGACTTAGTGGAGTCATTCGCTAGCAAATCAGATGGTTCTCTCGAAACGCCTTGGAGACCTGGACTACCACGAATCAGAAACAAACAAGCAGTAATAGTGTGACCTCTGACATTGGTATCGGCCAATGACATAAGTACACCAAAAGGCTTGCTTAAGTTTATAAATTAATATTACAACAAATAAAACCGACTTCAAAAATAGAAATGCACCAAAAAAGAAAAAAAATCTTTACTGGTATTACCTACAGAAAAAAATTAATCCCAAAAGCTCTATTTAAGAGGTGGGCACTACATATACAACAAGGACAAAAATGTGGTCACTGCTTATACGTACCCCCTCCTTCGCCGGCACAAGAGCTGACAAGCTCTGCCAGAGGAGAATCCACAACAGGCGATATCAGCATATGGCCAACAGACCATATAATGTTACTATTAAGTACGGCTCCGTAATCATACCTACCTTATTCACGAAAACGCAAAGTATTTATATTATAAAATTAATTTAGAGACTTAAGCATTAGACGAAACATATATATATATATATATATATATATATATATATATACACACACACACTTTATAATCACTTTTGATGACTAGGAATGTTACATTTTAAATCAGCCGATATTGGTTTGAACTCCGTGTGTTTGTCTCCATATTTATTGTCTATCCTTGAAGTATTTTCTAGAAAACCAGTGTACACCAGCAATGTCTATGTCCATGAAGTTATTTTGAATCAAAAAAGACAAACAGCACTGCGCCAGGAACGTGATGTGGTTCAAGGAGCTGTTGGCTCGCAAGTTTCCAAGGGCTAAAGAAATTTAGTTTTTCAGAATTTGCGTGTGTTGGTAAGGCTCCGTAACGATAGTCCTGAACCACGACCCAAGCAGATAAAAACATTGAATTCAGATATTCGCCATGGTTTTTCAGTAGAAGATTGTCAGGTACGTTACATATAACTACTAATGTGATTGTTAGAAACCTGCAAAATTAGCGTTATTTTCTGGTACCTGGCTAGACTGCACACGTATGAACATACAAGTCAGGACTGTCTTTTTCTCAGTGGATGGTGCCACATTTTACCACCTGTCTGGATTGCGTGTATTCGGATCATATTCTTGTTTTTTTCTTAACCTTTGGGCTGAATCAAACTGCCCAAGATACAAATCATGTCGAAATTTTGCAGCTATCAAGTAATTGCTATCAAATAGTTTTTACTATGTTCCTTTTGTTGAGATTTAAAAGGAAAATCATAGTATAATGCTAAATATGATAGAAAAAATAAGAATGGACAGTTATTTACACAAGAAAAGGAGTTGGGTGTGGTTTTATGTTTCAAGTAGTATTTCATTATTTTGCAATAGAATTTCTACTAAACCTATGAAAGATACATAAATGTCAATACAATCTGAAACAAAAATTTTGAATTTAATATGTTGGTATAACTGGCAGTCGTATTTTCACGGGGATGAGAGCCACACTCGAACAGTTCCGAAGTTTTCCGATTGCTCGTGAAAAAACACTATATTGTAAGGATTTATATATTTTACGGTCATAAAGTCTTTTAAATAAAGTTCAAATAACCTAACCAACCTTTAATTTTAGTTCAGATAACCTAACTTGACCAAACCTAAACTAACCTCCCCCCCCCCCCCCCCCCCTCGAAAAAAAAACACTGACCTAACCTAACATAACCTTTTATTTCTGTAAACTTCGGAACGGTTTTGGTTTTGATTGTGACTTTCATCACTGTGTACCGCAAGCTATCCGTTTATCCTTAGGGGTTCTGGATGAATGTTAACAGTTGAAAAGGCGCGTCACAATACCGTGGGTCGAGACTCTCTGGCAGGATTCACACTCAACAGCGCGCTCTCACCTGCAAAAAAAGAACAAAAACAACATGTAGCTGCAATGCAAACACAAGACACTTCAAAGAAGCGCTACTGTTACAAATGATTTAATTATTGTATTTTTTGCACGAAAACCACATAACCTTCAACACAATTACAGTTTTGAAACATTAAAATCTTATTTTCTGTGCATTCAAGCAAAAAAAGTTCAATCAGCAGTTGCAACTCTATACTTGAAATAACTAATGAGAATATGTTATATAGTTTACAGTAAAACACTTAGTGTCTGTACTAAGACTCTCATAATTAAATTTAAAAAAAAATACCTGAATAAAATACTTTTTGTCGTTTTCCACTTAAATTATATCTTACGAGTGTTGCCACCCAAAATTAAATTATATCGCTACAACTGTTTGATCAAGCATATTTCTGAACACAAGTGACAACCCGCAAGAAGACGAAGTTTAAAAAAAACTAAGTGACAGATTAACTCAATTATTTGCAATAAACACGACGATACAATATGAAATCTAGTGACTATCTAATTTTAGCAAAATTCGAGTGTATTCCTCATGCATGGATGCAGCGGTGCATTCAAGGAGAGCTTAAGGGCCCTATATTTAACTGAAAACAACTTACATACGATAAAATTACTTGGGGGGGGGGGGGTGAGAAAAAAGTTAGTTTCTGAACATGAGCTTCTGATTGATACGCTACAGCATCGGCGGAAACACAGAGCTTATAATTAGAAATGATTATTTGTCACGAAAATTATTTAAGGTAAATTTATATAGTACACAAAACACTGCAACTTTTACGCACTAGTTTGTTGACATGACGCAGTTATTTTCAGACGATTCACTGCCGTTTTGCAATGCCACAGCTACGTTCTCATTCGCCCATTTAAGAGCCACCATACAACCTTATTTCATTGGGAAAAAAGCCATCATGGTTAAAAATCTTGCTAACAACAAAGCGCTCTGGAGCCTAACAGTCGAATTTTTCCAAGGTAAATCATCAATCTTAATTATGAAATAAGTCAACGAGTGAAACTGCAGGTGGTGAGAAAGTAAGACAGCCTGAACGAAACATAACGAAGAGCACGGGAGAAATAGAGTGTAACGATATTAAAGAGCCCGTGAAAGTGTCGAGGTGAGTGTGAGGAATGCGTTTAGAAGCACGTCAGTTCGCGTGGTCTGAAACACGTCACGTGGGCTCTGGAGACGGAGAAACCGACTGTAGTCGGCCTGGATACCAAACCACCAGGCTGCCCTTCAAAACATCCGGGCGTGTCTTCGCCTTGATCGACTGGGCTGTTGTTGATTTAAATTATTATTTTGGACATACGCCATTGCTAGTTTGCAATGAGTGTCATAGAGGGAACCCGAAGAACGGACCAAGAAAGATGAATATACAAACACGCAGAAAACAAGTCAAAATCAACTGATGTCAAATATTAACTGTACAGAAAGCCCAGAGTATTCCGTGGAAGAAATAAATAAGAACAATATCACAGTACAGAGGAACAAATAAAGCTGACAACCACGAGACAGTTGCAATAAAAATAGTAAATATAAACAAACAAACCCTTGGGCAACACAGCGGTAGACAGAGGAACCCAACATTGGGTGTTGTCCAAGGTTTTTGTTTGTCTGTTTTCTTTTTTTGCAGCTGTCTCGTCGTTGCCAGCCCACTGTGTCCGCCTGTGCTGTGATATTGTTCTAACAAATTCCTTCCACGGAATTCTATGAGCGGTCTATAAATTTTGACTTGTTTTCTGTGTGTTTGTTTATTTATATTTCTTTGTCCGTTCTTCGGGTTCTCTCTATTACATACAGTGCAAATTACCAAAGGCGTATGTCCAAAATAGTAATTTTAGTCAATCTTCCCATAGCATGAATCATTCAAAGAGCGTGGACCGTTGCTCTTTAACAACTCGAGACAATAATGGTGCACATTTAAATCTCGGGTATGTGGCAGCTAATAAACTTTATATAGAATACTGTGTGTTTTCGCGGCCATTGAAAAATAAACCACCTTGGTTTTCAAGGTCGAGTCGTGTCGAAGTGGTTTCGCCCTGCATTGCAGCAAAGCATCTTCGTGTTGATTTACCAACTGAGAGCTAGAAGATGGTAGCGCTCCGTACATGCTTGTCAGATGTCTTCTTCAGGGGCCAATAACGAAACCTCCTATTGGCTCCGGTGACAGCCAATCACGCGAGGCTTTCCTGCCACTGACATCTGTATCACCCGATCATGCTGACAACGCAGTTTGCAACTCACTTTGTCGCAGTGTTGTCAGATCGTCAAGCAACTGGTCTGAGCTGCCCCTGCGTGGCTTCGCTTTTCGAGTGTGAGTAGGGCCTACAGGCGGACTATCAATGATACGCCATCCATCTGTCCGCCAAGCCGAGCAATTCACAGTGATGCGCGCGTCCTTCATAACATTTTTTTTCCACTTGGATGCTGCCAACTGATCAGAAAGCTTAAATTTGTGAGAAACTTTTTCTTGAAAATGTTTATTATTTAGATGATCATGTACGCTAAGAAGTTATATATAATTAATTAAACTAGTTGTTTTAACTAGTTGTTTTCGCTCTAACGTTTATTTAAATAAATTTTCGAGTTACCGTGCGTTATTAATTACACATTTGTGTCTCGGTAGTTTTTTTTGTTCCAAATATGAAATGAAACTTGAAAAAGTTGAAAACATAAACGCAAGTTTAAAACATAATATGGTATATGGAAGTAAAAAAATAGTTCTAAAATAAAGGCAATGCCGTTTAGACAATTCAATGTTATAATTTCATCTGTCCGTCCGTCGACAGTTAAAGCTTCGTAAGGTTTTGACGGACGGACGGACGGACGGACGGACGGACGGAATTATTCGCGGTGTATGATTGGCTGCAGGTCACGTCATTGACGGGCGGATGCGACTGGAGACCAGAGTGTTTGTCAGAGACACCACTAAATAATAGAATCTCCACCTACATGTGTTGATACGCATGGCCAGGCCTTTCTCTCTCTATCTCTCCCAGGACGTGTGCCGCAGAAGGCAACCCGTGGAGGAGTAGGAGGTAGGGTTCTTGAGGTAGCTCAGCGAGTACGACGAAGGGAGGGAGGGAGGGAGGGAGGGAGGGAGGAGCGTGCGCCAGCTCTCGGACAGCACAAGCTTGTTTACTATGTCATGGCCGGCGTGTGGCCGAAACGGTGGGTAGTTAACATGACATGTGGCAACAGTGTCAGGGACGCCCTGCCTTTCACGTGACGAGCACCTAGCCTCACAACACCAGCCGGCTGACCGCCGCGCCAGACAACTGCCATCGCCTTTCCTTATCCGCTCAAATTTAGTTCGTACACAATAATTATCTGTACTAAATTGTGTAATAATAGCTTATGTGCCTGCGCGTAGCTACGGCAGTGTACGTGCAGAAAACAGCTCATTACAAACACCCCTCCTCGAGTGTTCGCCACAGCCGCGTCTCGAGTGAAAGAAAAGAAAACTAAATAGAATTTTAAAAATTAACTTATAAAAAAATTGTATGAACATATTTATATGGAAGAAAAATAACACACAGACGCCATATTGGATGAAACAGTTTTGACAGAATAGCGAGGGTCAAAAATCACTAAATATGAAATTTAAAAAATAATAATTAATTAATCACGTTGAAAAAATTGATTCATTGTGGATATGGACCCTACCTGGAAATTATAATAAACAAATCTCACTGCACTAGGTTTTTTTTTCTTTTTCAGCGCTACGTAAATGACAGTCAGACAGATTGCATAGGCTACATATTTCGTATTTCTTCAAGTAGTCATAAATTGTTTTTCGCGCTTGTCCATATACTTGTATTATAGTACCGAAATTGGCTATAATAGGGGTAAAATTATGATTTTCCTTCACATTGTCACATTGTACAAATTTAAGGTAAATGTTCAAAAATTAATTTTTTTTTTTATCTGACTGTTTCGTGGTTAATGACCAGAAGTTCATTTTTTTCCGGTGCCCCAGTTGGGTGATGCATGCAATGTAGCTTCCACAGTGCCAATTTTCTTCATAGGTACAAGTCTGTTACTAGCAATAAAAATGTCAAGATTGTGGGTGAGGCGGAGCCTTAAAGGGCCCCGCCCACCTAGGCACACACGCGGTGTGTAGAGTTTCAACAAAATAGGCCTAAAATCACGCGATTCGAAAACTGCTCCAGATATCTGAGTGGTGTTTTTTTACGAAAAGCATTCAAGAGTATGCTAATAGCAGTTGAGTATATCTGTCTTGGAATTTCGTTTTTGAACTGTATTTATAAAATAGTGAAATGGCTAAAATTTACGTTTTCAGAATAATTATTAGTCATAAAACACCCGGTAGCGATTCTTGAAAGCATTTAAGGGACTTGCATTACACCTTTGTCTTCATATCTCAGCATATAATGTAATGGTTGCCACTCAAACTTCATATTTGCCCTATTCACGGCGAGAAGACAGCGTGCTATTCCACAGTCTTGCGCTTAGAGGCGATACTGCGCTAGAAGCACCAGCGGACGTCGCACTTATCCTTGACTAGGCAGGGCCCCCGCGACCCTCCGCTAACAATGTCGTATATAAGTTGGCTTCGTTTGCAGGTTTTAACTCTCTCGATGGACGATCAACGCACAGCTAATGAACACAGACTCTTCGACGCGGGCTGCAGAGTCCGTCAGATGGACCTACATCACGCGAACCAAACCCAAGTCATTAATTTCAATCAGTCAGATAAGGTTGTCTATGAATTAAGTCAAAACTGATGTTAGCTAATATGACCAGTGTAACGAAGTGGGTAAATCGATTGAATTCATACATGCACTGAAAAAATAACCAAGGTTTAAAGCACATATTTAACTGATTTAGGGTAGTTGTAACTACGTAAACATAACAGCATAATTTATTTTAATTACAGCCTACAACAGCGTACAACACTTGACAGTCGCATTTCTGTCTAGGAGAACAAGAAGTGCCAATAATTGTGACTCACTATGTCTACGATTAAAAAAAAAAAGAAGGTTACTGTTAAATGTTTGAAGCTGGACGTCCGATTGAACAAGTCAGTTATGAATAATTAAATATCTCTTATTCTAGAGTCGCAGCAATTTGAAAGAGAAAAAAAAATGGCGTTCTTTATATCTAAAATACGAATTAGAGTGAAAAATTGACTTAACTTTTTTTTTTGTGTCGTGTATAATTTTCTTTATTACACGCTATTTCCTTGTACTTAACTCATATAATAACTAATGGCAGAAGTTAAATTTTATCAAAAATGTAAGCATCTGTTTTCGAATTCTGTTAGTTTATCAGAACAGATGCTTGACACGCATGAGTCAAGTGTGCGATTGCTCAAGTTACACGAACGGCAGCTCGGGTATTTCCGAGCGGACTCGGGAGAGCTCGGGTAAGCTTGTTCACTGATGCCTCGAGGGGTTCTGAGGTCAACTAGTGAGCAATTATTAATGTTGTAGATGTTTTTTACAAGCTCCGACATGTAACACAACAGTATACAACATCATTCACCAGGCAACGATAATTACTACGTAAGTTACCAATGTTGTGTTAAGGAAAAAATTGAAGAAAATAGTTTTGATAAAATTAAATTTACTGTATACAATATTCAATCTGATATATAAGAGATATGTACATGCATAAACTTTCAAGGAGAAAAAAATATATAAATTAATTAAAAGTGACCTACACTATACAAACAATAAGTCATTCCCTTATTTCTTCAAAAATTTACATTTTAATATGAATATAAACCCCACTATCGAGGTTAAGTAACTATTGCATTTTTACATTTAAGCCTAAAAAATGAATCAAAAAATTCGGACAGTTTTAAATAAATATCATCTAAGTGATGAAAAACAAAATAAAGACTACCCGTAAAAATCTACAGTGTTTGATGACTCATCCTGATGACGATAAAAACAATTTACGCCACAAGTACCTGTATATAGACCTGGGCTCACGGAGGTGTGTGCGTGCGTGTGTGTATGTGTGGGTGGTGCGTTTAAGGCGTCCACCAGGAAGGTGGGCGTGTTGTGTTTTTATTTATATATATATTTTTTAAACACATTATCTTGGGGGACAGTAACAGGATATGTATGAAGGAAAAAAACACCTAGTTAACTTTATAGGTTACCTATCACTGTTGAATTTTTTTAACTTAATTTATTTCCTCTAATATTTTTCTTCAAATATTTTTCCTTGAATATCGAATCCATTAAAAACTAAGGTTTTGATGGTATTTTTACGATTGTGAACCTCCATCGTGTACATAATTGAAGGCGGTACTCCGTACCATACTTTAACATTCTAATTACTTGCCGAAAACACACACTGCAGCAGCAGCGCTCGATGTTTTTCACTAAAGCAAACTTGCACACTTATGAACTAGCGCAATCTAATACTTGCACTCTCTCAAATATGCGCACTTCCATAATTGTTAATTAGCATAATTACTCACTCACATTCTTAATCACGCTCATACTTCCGCACTCCGATATTTGCACACATTCTTAAACAATCACTTACATGTACACTCACCTGTATGCTTGTATACTTAAACACTTGTTCACGTGTTCTACCCTACACACAACCTATCCCTATATCTGTGAATTTTTACTTCTAACATACGTGGCGGCCACGCACACATTTATTTTCTTTTAAAAATTTAATTTGTGATGTGTAACATCTTAGCTCTCGGTATACCTACGGTATTTGGTGGGAGTGATTACGTGAATGAAACAGAAGTCGCATGGAACGGAAATGTGTAACCACGGAGCTGCCGTCTGTGGCGAATGGCGCGAACAAAAGTTCACAAAGACAAAAGGAAACTTTATAGTATTTGAAGAAATGGGCAGTATATTAATAAAAATCCTTTCAGAAAATCAGGCCCAAAGCCGGAGTTTAGTATTTTTAAAAGTATTTTTCGTTTTTATCGCAGCCATTTCATTATATAGTTGTAATTATATATTTCGTGCTGCTAATCGAATGATTCGATAGTCAACGTAGCTGCTCCGGCAGCGAATTCTAGCGGCGGGTGAGGAAACTACGTGTGATTCGCGTCCAGAAATGTAGTTTAAAACACAATTTGCGTCCATATATCATACTTCGCATTATTTTTAAAAATTCTACGTCAAATTTCGTGTCCGACTTTCGTACTATAAGTGTATTTGCAACATGGCAACACATGGAATTGGTCGTTACTTGAGCTTAGATATTACACATCTCTGGCGAGTAGTGAAAGACTCGCTCACAGTTTTATTTGAACCTCCTTGTTTTCAGTTATACAAACTATCCATACGTTATGTTTGGTTAATTTACATCTTAACTTTGTCGATACGAATTGGGGCAATTAATTTTGTCGGGCCTCCTAACCACTACTTAATGCAATATTTTTTCAACCCCGAAAATCAATAACCAAACAAATCTACAGACTTGCACGGATTGCATAATTTGTAAGGTTTGCAATGAATTCCAAGCAAGGAGGGGTCGCCCGGGCGCGTGGCGGCCGCGGAGGGCCTCGAACCCGGGAGGGGCGCCGGGAAGCGTGTCAAGGTTGTCGTGTTGGCGAGGGGAGCCCGCCTCGTGGAGAAACTGCCGTCATCGCGCGCGAGCGAGCGGTCGCCGGCCCGACCCGCTGGTTCTCAATGACACAGTTGCGCTGCCGCCTTGCGCAACCCCGTCTGTCTGCCGGCTCTGCCGCACGAGCCCCTGCCGAGGCATGGCTGGGAATCTGCATCGTCCGAATTGTCCAGGAAAACAAATAATGGAAATCGATAAAACAGCCGAAACACCATGGAGTTACGAACTGCACGGAGATGGCATGCTGTGATGTAGTTAAATTCACTTTTTAACCTCGCCATCGCTATATTATTCCGCCAAAAACGTTGTGAAAATGGTGCTTGACTACGTCTGATAAGGTTTAGTAAGTATTAATTAGAATCCCCGTCGTTGGTAACAGTTAATTTCATTTTTAAAAAAAGTATATTAAAACACTACACTTCAGCCTATGTTTTGGGCGTCCAACAATATGGCGCAACAAATAGGTGAAGGAAAAAAATGTCTTCACAGAGTTAAT
The DNA here is from genome assembly GCF_032445375.1 of Bacillus rossius redtenbacheri. Classification (NCBI taxonomy): domain Eukaryota; kingdom Metazoa; phylum Arthropoda; class Insecta; order Phasmatodea; family Bacillidae; genus Bacillus; species Bacillus rossius. The sequence continues at coordinate 114,331,169 of NC_086330.1, read as the reverse complement.
ATGTAAACATGCAGACGTGGCTACCCCCCTGGTAAAACACTGCCAAAATGCCAACATCAACAAGCCACCATTAAATATAATTACAAAAAATAGTCTGTTCACTTGCTTTCCACGAAGGCGATCCAAGTTCGATTCCCTGTCGAGTCACACCCGGATTTTTTTTTTCGCAAGAGGGAAACTTAATACGTTTCCGTGAGCAGGCAAGTTTTCTCGAGGGTTTTTCCTCCTCCCTCCTTTTTTTTCTTAATTGCCAAGCAAACACGCGCCAGTTTATCCCGTGAATGCTCCATCCACAGGCGCGCCTCGTGGACACCTCCGGGTCCCGCACTGCAAGAGCCTGCCCTCACCCAGGCATTCCTGCCGCGCGGTCACTTCACTCGGCGGCAGTGGCCATGGGCGGCCATCTGGAGGGGCCCGCGGGATGGCATTTACCACTCCCATTTCACAGTTCACGGGCTCCCTCAGTGAGCAGCTTTTTGATTCCAGGGGAAGGAGACCCCCCACCCCCCGGATCTACGACCATGTATGATGCCATCGCATTTCGAAACAGAAATCTTACCCACGCTTGGATCACGAAGCACGAACTTGCGTTGATGCAACTAAGAGGTGGTAAGATGGCAGACGAACAGGAGGAAATAATATATAAAAAAAGGCAGACTTCAATGACGTAACTGCGACTATCCTCTTTGTACAATTGCAAAGACAAAAAAAAAATTCGAAATCAAGACTCGTGTTGGACGAAAAAAAAAATGACCAAAGAAAGTGTATTTTCTGGTCGGAGAATGCCGACCCCGATAGCGACGAGATTCCGCCCGGCCGAGTGACGTCGCCGGCCGCCAGGGAGGGCGCGCGTGACTCGCGGAGGCGAGCTGCCATCGAGGCGGCAGTCCGCCAATTAGCGACCAGATGGCTTGGTCACGGAAGACCATTCCGGGAGACATTTCAGGCCGCGAACCTCCTGTGACGTTTTAAAATACCTAGTCTTCTGACGCGTCAAGATGGCTGAGGGCATCGCCCTAAAACGAGCGTAAAAAAAATGTCAGCGAGTCTTTCAGTACTCTCCAATGACATAATAACATCTAACTTAAGTGACGAGCAATTTCATCAGTTCTCATGTTGCAAATACACTTATAATACGAAACTCGTGTCTCGGATAAGAAATTTAACGTAGAATAAATATACGCAAACTGTTTTTTCAACTACATTTCTGGACGCGAATCACAAGTAGTTTCAATACTCGCCGCTAGAATTCGCTGCCGGGGCAACTACGTAGACTATCAAATCATTTCATTTGCAGACCGAAATTTTAAACTAAATAATGAAACGGCTCCGACAAAAGCGTAAAAAAAACTTGAATAAATACTAAACCTCGGCTTTTGACCTGATTTTCGACACTGAATTTTATTAAAAATACTGCCCATCTTGTTAAAATTCATTAAACACATAATACTATAACGTTTCCCTTTGACTTTTGTGAGCTTTGTTTGCACCATCCGTCACAGATGGCAGCACTGTGGTTACACATTTCCGTTCCATGCGACTTCCATCGCATTCTAGAAATTAGTCCCACCAAATGCTGTATACCGACAGCTGAGTTACACGTCAATAATCACTCTAGAATTCATGAGAAACATTTCATGAATTGACAAACTTAGAGTCCTTGATTGTTCCGCGTGTAAACGATAATTTGCTTTGCCGAACCAAAGGTCGATGCTTCGAGGCAAACCGTCGGCGTGACTCATATCAATCTATGAACACCTGTTCGGTGATCAGACGGTTAGGAGCCTACTATGATCGCATCAAGGCTTTCATTGCAAGCTTATGCAACGTAAAACTTTCCAGTTCGTCTATTAGTTGGATCATTGCCTCTCAACCCCTGTCCCATTCTTCCCAAAAATATTTTGAAGATTCCAATTAAAGTGCGGCATCGAATATCATCAGCCTGCGTGAAGAAACTAAATATCTGACTCAACTCTGGGAAGTCATAATAAACCCACCTACATACATAGTTAGGTCCTCTCGTGACAAAATGATCCGCAAGTTTACTAAAGGAACATGGTCAAGCCTCGAGGGGACGAAATAATTAGAGTTAAAATAAGTAACTTAAGCCTGTAAGCCTTCCTCAGCGATCCTTCTGATGCATTAAGGTAATCACTTGTCTAGACCACCAAAATACCGATTAATTATTTAAAGGCTCTTCACAACAAGTTTTAAAAAATCCAGCATACATTTTTGAAACAAAAAATGATTATTATGCGTGTGGATACGCCTCTCTGCCATGCGACGATTTTAAGAGGAAAATTTCCGACAATAGTGGATAAGAACATACGTTTATAAGTACATTTGTTTTATTTTTGTAAATAGAACAGATATATTCATGTAAAATTACAGATATTTGTAAATTGTTTTACGTTTTCATGGGAAAAAAGTAATACTGGGTTAAGATTCTTACTCGTGCATTTATGCTTTGTATTTTCCCTTTACCTCCAATGGTTAAAGTTATTTGTAAACCGTCCCCTGAATAGCCATCCAGTATTAACTGCGCACGTAATAAGCACTATACAACAAAATAAAGTACAATTTTTGAATATTAAATGTTATTTTCCATGGTTTAAAAAAATTATGCCCTAATGAAACATCAATTTAAAAATATATTTATGTGTCAATTTTCGTAAGAAATACTCAGTATTATCTCGTAAAACGAATTTCATGGATGAAAAAAAAAAACATAGCCATGTGTTGTAAACAGTTACAATATCTTTCTTGATATATTACAAACTATTTCTCATAAATGGTTTCCAAAGGAACCTTTTGTAAAAGTACAAAAAAAAAACATTTGTGCAGATAGAGCCTGTGTCGTTAAACTTGTCTCAAATTTGATAGTTCTCGAAAGTAGTATCATTAATAGTCTACGTATATTCCGCCACTGTGTTTATGTCAACAAAGTTTGTAAACGACTTAGCGTGGTTGCGAGCGTTCGTAAACAAACACCGTGTGTTGCTTTGCAATTTACATTAGGGGAATGGGTACCACTGGAACTTCTTTTGATAACTGTCAAACTTGAGCCAAGTTACGTGTCACAGACTATATCACTACTAACTCTGGTACGTTCTAAAAATATATTCACGAATACCATACCAAACAGAAAACTAGTGCCGACCAACATACTTAAAGAAATTCTGCATTGTTTGAAAACAAGTTCAAATAACTGACCGCCTATGCTCGTAAAGATCACCCGCGGTTCGCCACCCAAGTATAGTATAGTATCCTAAATTATTATAATTTCATAAGTTCGTGTTTATGAACATGAATTTTAATAAATTCATAATGTAACAATGAAATATGGGTACTTGTTTATTAACGGTTTTATCAATTTAATACTGTTGATTCCTGTGTTTTGAGAAACTGAAAGACCAATTTAATATATTTAATACCTAGTATGACCATACAGTATATATTTAATTGTTTAGAATAAAAAGTTTGTATGTAGCCTTCGTTGTAAAACTCCTTATTTATAGGATATAATTCGTTAATCATGGAATATCTGATTTACTTAACAGACTAGAGGCCTGAAATTTCCAGGGTTTTTGGAAAAAATTATTTTTATCAGAAACACCATTTCACGCTCCCAATTCATACTAGCATTGAAATATCCATTGGCATTTAATGTTCTCATTACAATTAAATAACTGTTACTAACGTGACAAAACTATAAATAAACTATCAACTATAGTTATATTATTGATTAATCTGAATCATTGGCAAAAAAAATACTAGATGATAGACGTAAATAATTTATGAAAATGTTCCATTTGACAGGAATGGACAACAAATGTGGATATATGAACACCCGGAAAACAAGTTATAACAGCTGGGTTCATCTGTGCGTCGTTGTGTTTTCTGGCGTTGTTTCACCGTGTCTTCTGTTCGTTTTCGGCATGCTGTGTGTTAGTATGTGCTGCCAAATTTCCGACACATTCCTTTCACGGTATTCTCTATGCTGTGTAGGCAAGTAACATTTGCCACTAGCTCATACTGGCTTATTATCCGTGTTTTTTGATAGTGTCCATTTCTGAGGGTTTTTTTCTGTGCTAACCAGCGTGAATTAGCAATGGAATATGTCTAATATTACAATGTTAAAACTGTAAATAACTCTGCGTGATCATCATTAAACATTGCTTCTCTACGCAGCGAGACTGCGTAACAGTAATGGCCACTTGCACCATTAAAGTTCAGGCGTGATCTCAGGTCATAAGCTGGTTTAATCATATTTCGACCACATTTTCTGTTGCGCCCTTGTGTTCTGAGCGCTGAAAGAATATCATTGGGAACTTCGATTTGAACTGAATCTCGGGTCGGTTCACAGCAATGATCTCGGATCGACTGTGCGCCAGCAGATAATGTCAGCGTTTTCACAGTCTTCAAACAGGTTGATTTAACCAGACGTAAATAAATATTATTTCAAATCATAAGTAACACACTTATCAATACTTACAAGTGTTACAACCTCTGCTCACGCGAAATGGCCATATTTTAAATATTTGTAATGCTTGTTATTTTAGTTTTATGTTTTTAATAATATTTCGTCATGATTATTTTCCATGTAAAATATAAGCTTTTTTATGTCAAAACTTATTGATATTTTCGATTGCTTCGTTTTGTATTGACTTTCAAATACAAATATGTGTTTTCAGTTGTTATTAAACTCAAAAGATGAGTCGGCAACTTGTGCAATTTGTTCGCCGAGACACTATTGTAGCGACTTGTGTCATTCCAGCCCACCAATAGAAATGCACCTAAAATTTCTTCGACACTGCTAATGCCTGCTGTTGCAGATTGGAAATGTATGAACTATAGTTCACGCGAACGAAGTTCGTGTAGTCCCAGAATGTGTCGATGCAACGTTCAAAGGAATGAACCATACAACATTCTCGGGATACGATCACTGCATTGCGGATCGAAGAGCAGAATAGTGCAACTGGCTATAAGACAGTAGACTCACGATCAGGAAGCTCAGGTTTGAGTGATCGGGCCGTCGTGATCACGGGATTCCGTGATTTCCTGAAAATCTCTCCAGGAAAATGACAGACTGTTTCCTTGCAACATAACATGGGCGATTCCTTTTCAAGTACCCCAGATTTGAATTGTGTGTTTCCATTTCTTATGGCCTCATTGTCAACGAGACGTTAAGCGGCCGGCCTAGTCAAGGGTGTATTTGTGTTGGTGAGAAGCGATAAGTGTGACGTTCACTTTGCTTCTAGCGCGGTATCGCCTCTAAGCGCAAAGCTGTGAACTGGCACGCGATTTTCTCGTCGTAAATAGGGAAAATATTAAATTTGAACGGTAATCATTACATTATAGGCGGAGAAATGAAGATTCGGGTGTAATGCAAGTCACTTAAATGCTTTCAAGAATCTCTATCGGGTATTTATGCCTAAGAATTATTCTGAAAACACGCGTTTTAGCCATTTTCACTCTTAAAAAAATACCGTTTGAAACCGAAATACAGAAACAGAAGTACTCATCTGTCCTCAGCGTAATCTTAAATGATTTTCGTAAACAGACCCCACTCGGATCTGCACACCAAAAGTGTGCCCAAGTAGGTGGGGGCCTTAAACAAAATGTGAATCTGCCATTAAATATATTTAGTGCTGCTACGATTAAAACGTACAGTCCGTGTATGATTTCGATTAAGACTTTTTCACTGAAACGTTTTTGGTGAAAAGACAAAACATACCCAACCCTGCTTTTTGGTTGTATGCCATAAGGCCATTAGATTGATGCTATTGATATCGTGACACTGGTCTTCGACCGACTACCGTTAAATAAAAGCATAGTTAAAGGAAAATTGTTGCTCTCGACTTACGAACGATAAAGCAATTGTCTGGAGAACTCAATTATGAAAATGAAAATTTTGGTAAACTTCAGCCAGCGCATGGAAACGGGAAAGAAGTGCAAACGGTGGGGGAAAAGGAAGGGGTGGGGGGGGAGAGTTGGGGGGGGGGGGGGGTTGGAAGAGGAACTCCCGGCATACCACAGTGTGTCTCAGCCGACGAAGGCAATCCGCCGCTATAATCGTAAGCGCCTACGAGAGTGAAGCAACGCGCGGCCTAGAACAACGGCGAAGGACGCCTCCAGATATGAAGAGATTCTTCAAGATTTCTCGCCACGTCCTTCCGTCACCCATCTTGTCTCTATCTCACTTTCTTTCTCTCCCCCCTCCCTCTTCGAGCTCTCTTAATCAACCATTCCCGCCTGCCTCAAGCCAAGAATTCGCGGAGAGCGGTCGGAATGAAGAGCGCCCGTCGGCGGCTTCCTCCATTTTCTCACGAGCTCTCCTTCGCCCGCGCCGCCATCTCCGATGCTAACGACGCGACACTCGTCCAGGACAACCGCGTGCCAGGGTGACCTTCACACCCACACCCACAGGCATCCGCTTCAACGACCTCCGCCTCAATCACCACTCGCACAATATTACAAACACATTCTTTTTTCTCCTTAGACGTTTTAAAAAATGTCAGAGTTTTAAAATCAATTTAATGAATACGTAATTGTACAGAAAAAAAAATAAACAAGACAAATGTTAACTAATGCACACAAACACTCACCTATGAGGCCAACAGAATTGTGTTAATTAACAGAACAAAATAAATTTAAGATTGTCATGATATCCATACGCTAGTGTCACTTATAAACTGAGGGGGAGCATGACCGCGCATTTTATACATTAGTACTGATGACGAGCGGTCCCGAGCTGCGCAGCTGACATGCTGTAAGTTACTTTTTCTTTCACCGGCGCGAGTCAAGACTTGCAAATTGTCTGAGCACTCGCCCTGGTAGTGTCAGATTTTACTTTATAAGATTATTTGATTTTGTTGTTTGCATGATCTGACAAGATAGAGAGAGACTAACATTTTGTAAAACAGAATTGCATACAAACGTAAATTAAGGTTGCGTATTAAGTCCAAAATGTGCGTTGCGCTGCGTCACGCATCACAAGAATTTTAACGTCTACGAGCAAGGCGCTTAAACACCATACAGTCAGTCTTCTGTAGGTAACGAGCCTGTGGGGGGGGGGGGGGGATGTGAATCGTATTATAATTATAGCAACTGTACCATAATTAATAGCTTTGTACGATGCAGACACTATTGGAAATTCATTACAGTACACAAAATTATATTTTTAAGAAAACATTATTAATTAACACGATATGTATTTATAATATTTGTACAATAATTTAATTTTTACGACAAGAAGGCAACATCATATGACTATGCATGCTCCTCAAATGCACGTTTAAACGTTTTTCCAAGAATTAAAGCAAATGTATTTTAGGTATTTAACTTAAATTTCCAATTTTTAATAGTTTGAGCAAAAGTAACGATACAAGAAACATTTTGTGAGCTCATTTCAATTTTACATTTAATATTTTATGTGTCTAAGCACATTTACCACCTTCGCAAAAAAAATGAAGGTGATTATTAGCAATAAAATGCGGAGAAAGTTCATAATCAGCCTCTAATTATATTTTAATTTAACGATTTTTAAGTAACTAATTTTAAACGTTTCAGAACTGTGCTGTAATTTTGTGTGACATAAAATAATTGTCAGCCATATTCTATAATTTTTTTAACTTGGAAGGTTGACATCCCGAACAAGCACGCTTGCGTCCTCCGCGGACTGCACGCAGCCCCTTGCAGCACGCCGCGCCTCTCAGCTGCTGCTGTCGTCACCACACGCCCCTCCGCCGGGCTGACCTTGGACGCCTTGCGAATCCACTCGCGTCACGTCGCGTTATCTATCCTTGAATGTGCTGAGACGTCTTATCTCTGCAAAACACACGCCGGAGCGAGCGAGGGCGAAATTACGAGGCCTGATTAACTGGCGATAAAAGCCACGTTTGTCTCGGCGGCCAGACCAAGTGCACGAGTGAAAACGTGCACAAAAATTATCAAATATAAAATCTTCGTCTGGAAGTCTGAGTTGTCTCTTTTACCTTAAGTGAGCAAAATGTTTGTTGAACACGCATATTAGAGGCACTGAACATTAATTTTATGATGGAAAGGATAGATGAAAATGTTTTATCTTACACACTGTAATATTTTATTTTGTAAATGGAACAGAAATATTAATGTAAAATACAGACATTTGTAAATTTTTACAATTACATGAAAATAACTATCAGTACAAAATAGTGATCGCAGTAATATTGGGTTCAGATCCTTACCCGAGCATTTATTCTCTGTGTTGTCTCAGTACCTCCAATAGTTCAAGTTATTTGTAAATGGTTCCTTGAATAGATTTCCAGTATTAACTGCGCACACTAAAAAGCATAATAAAACAAAACAGTGCCCAAATATTGAATATTCTATTATATTTTTCATGGTTTGAAAAATTATAATTCAATGAGCTATCAATAAAATTATAAAATTTTGCTCCAATTTTCGTACGAAATCCTCAGTTATAACTCGAAAAACGTATTTCAAATATGCCAAAATTAACATAGCCGTATGTTGTATACAAAGTTACAATATCATTATCGTAGTTTTACAAATTATTTCTTGACAACTGGTTTCCAAAAGAGTCTTTTGTAAAAGTACAGATTTTTTTTTTTTTTTTTACGTAATGAAAACCAAAGATTAACTTCCACAGCACAATTCTACTATTCAAAATCATCAAATTTTTTATGGACGGAAAAAACTACAAGTTAACTACTGTCACCGGCGAATATTCTTAGCTAGATTAACAAGAATACGACTATTAAGTCAATGTCTTTGAAACATTAATATGTCAATCATAACATTTTTAGTTATAGAACTACAGGAAATGATTCATTAAGATGGAAAATACCACATAAAATGTTTTTTTTTTTTTTTTTGCGAAGTGAGTAGTAACTGAATCTTCACTTAATGTTTTTTTACGGGGTACAGTTTTTTTGTCAGACTCTTCATTCCACGACCCTATTTCGCGCGGATCGCACACGCTGAACGCCGTTATCTCGGCAAGTCGCACTCGTAGGAAAGTACTCGCCTATGCGAGGCTGCAGAACTACTGGCGTGCTGCTTCCTCGACGCGTCGGGCTGGCGATCCGACCTAGTTTTGAATGCTGACTGCTCCCGGTGGAGCTCACAAGCCTCTACAGCCTCGCGGACAGAGGTCGTTCGCATGCTCTTCAACATTTTTTTGTAAATGGAACTGAAGTAATCATTCAAAATTACAGAGGGTTATTTATATTTGCACATTAGCACGAAAATAAATTATATCGCTACCAAACAAAAAATTGCATTGATACTGGGTTCGTATTGTCCTAGTACATACATTAGTACTTAAAATTATTTGTAAACCGTTCCCTGAATAGTTTTCCAGTAATAACTGCACTCGTTAATAATAACAAAACTAAATAAGGTCCAATTATTGAATTTGGATTATCTTTTCTATTATTTATAATATTTGCAATTTTCGTAAGAATGACAAGAAATTGTCAGTATTGTTTTCTAAAACGTATTTCATATATGCAAAAATAACAATATAAATGTGTTGTAAAAATTTACAATTTTTTTTGGCAACTGATTTCCAAAGGAATATACTGTAAAAGTACTTTTTTTCACTGTGTATGGATTAACGACGGACGTCCAATCACACCAGCGAGTGCAACAGTGTCAATAAGCGCAGCCAGCACAGACGTAGGGCTACGTCACGTCCAACAGCTGCAAGTGACGTCACCGCCCACCATCAGCATGCGCAGCGTGTGACGAACAACACAAGGATGCGGCTAGCGGAAGAAACCGCGTGGCCTGACTTGTGAATACATCTGCTTCAAACGACCTGTTCATTAAAAGCTGCCCGCCAAGTCAAGGGACGTATCTGTGTCGGTGAGGCGGGATGATGAGTGCGACGCTCGCTGGTGGTTCGAGCGCGGTGTCTGGCTCTGAGCTGGCGCGCTGTCTCCTCGTCGTGCATAGAGCAGATATGAGATTAGAGCGGTACCCAAAACAGTATATGGTGAAGAGATGAATACAAAGGTGTAATGGAAGGACCTCGTTTGGGTGATTTAAAGAATCTGTACCGGTCGTTCCATGACTAAAATAACTCTGAAAACACGCGATTTTTATAGCCCTTTTCAGTCTCTAAAAATAGTTTAAAAACGAAATACGGACACACCCATCCGCCCTCCACTTGTGTGTGGTTTCTCTTAAAGCTGGCAGGCCGCGCGTGTCCGGAGCGACACTTGATAAGCGCGGCCCCAGGGCGCCCTTGTTCCAGCCGGGTTGCGAATAAGCCGCTCTCCCGCGCGCGGGCGGCGGTGTTTACGCGGCGGCGGCGGGGCCGGCAAATGGGTCGCGCGACTGCGGGGGGCGGGGGCGGGGGCGGGGAACAAGCCCGCCAGGGAGAGCACTTCCGTCAGCAGCCTGGCTTCCGGAGCGCGGGTAATTGGGTCGCTCTCTATAGCTCTCACATTAATAACAGATAGCTGAGGCGGAGAAGCCTACGGCCGTGAAATTTGCCACGTGAGTCCTCCAGGGGGATCCGTCAGCACCTACGAGATTTTTTTTAATTCGTCTTAGTTTAAAACTTTTTTTCAGCGATTTTCAATAAAATATTTCCGATTATCTCCATGGAAACTGTTGTTGCGTGATTGATGATGCTTTCTTCGTCTTCCGGCAACGGTTACTTGCTGCATTATTGTTGTCTCATTCACTTTCGGATCTTAATCCATTATTTTGTAATTATTATTTTTGCAATCATATTGACACGGTAATTATTATTTTTGCAATCATATTGACACGGTATTGGTTATAATAAAATTGAATTTGAAGGCTTTAAAAATAATTTCAGAATCCAAGAAGGCATCTTTGGTTTATATCCCTTACCATTCCTTCCCCCTTCGCAAGTTAGTTTTCGAAATTCGAATTAGCTTTTTCTGGGCGCGGCAGTCGGTTCGAGGCGCGGCAGTATCGTAATCATGAGAAGGGGCATGCACAATGAGCAGAGCACTATAGTTCTGCCCGTAGACTGCCGCAGCGAAGCGCGGGTGCATCGACTAGTAATGAATAGACATGAAAGTTCTCTAGCCCATCCAGTGGCGTAAAACACTGTGCACAGATATTAATTTGAACTTTAAAACTTTTGGGAAATTATTTTCGCAGTTAATACTGGAACTTAGTATTACTGCGAACACTATTTTGTAGTGATAAAGTAGTTTTCCTGTAAATGTACCAGTTTACAGATATCTGAATATAACATGAATATTTCTGTTTCATTTACAAAAAAAAAATACAATTCATCTATAGGCATGGTTAGTTTTGGTAATTCGGGGTGCTATGCCTAGGAATAGATGTGAAACCCACAGATTATTTTAATTATGTTTCCCGCTGTTGTCTTTTTCGGCACTTGATACTTGATTTGATTACTCAACGGCTGTGCCACATTTTTGTGTAGGACGTTCCTATACCTACTGCTACATTCACTCTACCGGATTTGTAAACCACAGGAGAGGAAATCAGTGTCAGCTGCCAGACCCGATGTGTGGTCCTGCGCGTTCTCGTGATAACATCTGAGGCCGGTGTCGCGCTGTGTGTTTATGCCGCTGCGGCCTCATCTTGCACGGCGTTTTTTTTTGTGCCTGAATATTCTTTCGACAGCTTTTCTTAGAGTGTACGATGCTCGTCTCTCAAGAATGCACCAAGCAAATTCATCAAAATCTAACATGTAAACCATTGATACAGAAGAAATCACGGGGTAGAAACTGGCAACCGCAGAGTGACACCGGGCTCTGACAGCATTCCGCCGTTCCGCTGCGTTCAGTAACGCATCAGTTCAATTAGGGGTCGTCCATTAATCACGTGATTTTTTTTTAGCAAATATTTTACCACCCATCCCCCCTAGTGATTTGTGGTGAGGTTTCAGACAAAACCCCCCCCCCCCCCCCCAATTAAATCACGTGTATTTATTGGTGCAAAATATTTTTAAAAATTACGGAATATTATCTTTAAATATAGGTATAATCTAATTTAATTCTGGAAAATTAAGCACACTGATAAAAATGTCCATACACACATTTAGGTTGCAGGTTTATTCTCACTGGCATAAAAATAATAAAGGAAAGGCTTATATGTGATTTACGCATGTATTCGGCGCCAAAATCAGTCTTACTAGCGACTGGCAAGCCGAGCCGGGTGGTTCATGTTGCGGCGGGCGGGGATATTGTTGCCTGGCTACGGCGAGTCAAGGTCACGCATTGCTTTTCGGTTTAGTAGAAATCGGGCGAAAAAAAAAAATACACGTGATATCTCTCTACGCCCCCCCTCCCCCCTTGTGATATTTCGTGATTTTTCCCGACCCCCTCCCCCCCTTTCGAGCCTCACGTGATTAATGGACGATCCCTTACACGCCACACAATCTGTTGCGGGACCAGCGACTGCGCCTCCTGAGGCGACTGGGAAAGGATGCGACTCGCAGGTGCTCGAGGAAGAGCTACGACGCCCCAGCTCAGCTGAACAGTGTTGAGAGTTTACGGTCCGCGAGCGGGAACACGAGGACGTCGAGCGGGTTTCTCGGTATCTCGACGAGACTCCCCCGGCCGTCGGCGGATTGCGTAACGGCGCGTGATAACTCCAGCACCGCGGGATGGCGCGCCGCACCACGCACGACCGCAGCAACTCCCCTCGTGCCCGCGATGCTCGCCGGGCGGGACAGGGAGCCGGTGGAATCTCCCCCCTCCCCTCCCCCTCCGCGAGCCTCCAGCAACCTTGACATCTCGCCCGGAGGCTGGCTGCTCCACTTTCTCCCGGGCCGGCGCGCCGTTGCGTCACAGCCGCCGGAAACCACGACACCCCAGGCGTCCGCCCGCGGGGAAGCTCCCGCGAACCGGCAACTGATCAACATTCTCCATCCTCAAGTCCATTAGACTGCAATAAGGCATGCCTGCGCTAGCGATCGTTCCCTTGTGACTGGCGGCCGTCCCTGTTTGACCGGGCCATTCCAGACCCGTTTACTCCCGCACTGGATGGCTATGATTGGTGTGTTGACAGTAGACGTGTGCTTGAAATAAACCCTGACAACCACAAAACACAAACAACGGCACAAAGTTTTAACGCAAAACTGGTCTGGAAATGTTTTCGTGGAAAGGGCATGCCCCTACCCATTCGTATTCACTGGGGCGTAGAGAAATCCCAAAGTTTCGGAGTAATTTCAAACCATTCCGTGTCTATATCGCAGCTATTGCAGGTTTTTTCCGTCAAAATCGCTACTCTGCTATGGGACATCTCAGATGTGACTACTTGCAGTGAATAGACACACTGTACACAGTATCACGCAGCTTCATCTGAATACTCTAAAATCCTGACTACGTGTTTCCTTCCAGTCAATACCGTGTTAAAATATCAACATGTTGTCCAATCTGTTTGTTGTCACAGTGGCTGGTGGATCAAGCATCCCCGGAGATTTAACACTAGCAATAATATTCCTCCACGAGCGCCCTAGTCTCCCGTCGATTAACTGTAATTCTACTTTGTAAATGGAACAGAAATATTCATGTAAAATTACAGAGGTATGTACATTTTTACACTTACATGAAAACAGCTGTATCACTACAAAATATTGTTCTCAGTAATACTGGGTTCAGATTCTTCCCCGGGCATTTATGCTTTGTGTTGTCCTAGTACCTCCAATAGTTAAAGTTATTTGTAAGCTGTTCCTAGAATAGCTTTCCAGTATTAACTTTGCACAATAATAAGCATAATAAAACAAAATAAAGTCCAATTATTGAATTTTCGAATATCTTTGCAATGGTTTAAAAAATTATGCTTGAATGAAACATCAATTAAATTATAAAATTGTGCACCCATTTTCGTAAGAAATACTCAGTATTATCTCGAAAAACGTATTTCATACATGAAAAAAATAGCCATATGTTGTAAAAAGTTACAATATATTTCTTGTATTGCAAAATATTTCTTGGCAACAGGTTTCCGAAGGAATCTTTTGAAAAAGTACAGATTTTTTTTTTCTGTGTTGCTAGGATGACCACCGTAATATGACTAGCATGTAACTCCACGGTTATTTCGTAGTTTCTTCTCGCTTCAGGCTAGACTCAAATGTAATATACGCACTGAGGCCACGTTCGTGTGTTCCCTGGCCCATACTAAGGTCAAAGACTGTTTTTCCTTTAGCGGCGCGAGACTCGCTCTCACTGTTTCTCCCAGCTTGTCGCCGGCTCAGCGTGTTGTAGGACGTGTCGAGACCTCTGCGGTCAGCGTGAAGCAACTGTGTAAGTGTTTACAGTCGACTCTGCTCCCGGACGAATTCGCAAAGTTACGTGCCTCATCCAATATGTTGTCACTGAGAATAAGTGCCAAACCACGCCATATTTAAGTTAAAGCTTGTTCATTTTGTTTAAGAGGAACAACTCTCAAATATTTATTATTTCAAATAATAACGTCAACTCAATTGCTAAGTGTATTTATTAGTAAATACGGATGCTAATTTTTTAAATAATTTGGTAGGAAAAAATTACGAAATCTGAATTTCATAAGTCATTGGGTTACACGGAAAGCCAGCTACAAAGTCAAAAGTTGCTCTCTGGTGAAAGTAAAATACTGAAATTTAAAATAACTAAAAAAAAAAAAAAAACTGCCACGTCAAAAAAAGGGCTGCACTGGTACGATGGTTTAAAAATAAATATATTTTGTTTGAAAACATTTGTTCGTTTATCACATTGAGCCTAATTAGCAAAACATTTTCGAAGGATACTGACAAAAGACTTGGTCAAGTGACAGGCCAGCCCGACCATAAGTGGTCAGCAGCGAGGAGTGCTCACGGACCGTTCACAAGCTCATATTCGTGACCAGCTCGCTTACGCAAACAGGAGTGTCTTATTCGGACAGGTGTTGGACTGCGGTTGCAACATCACCTCAATATGTACAGTCGCTTAGTAAACACACGGTGAATACGGAAGACTTCAATGAACTTACTGCACGTAAGGTTTATATTAAAAATAAATATAGGGATTGTCCTGTAGAATCTTCATACTCTCTCATAACTTCAAAACTACACTAAAAATTTGAAATTCTTGTAAAAAAATATAAGATTATAGTGGAGGAAATGAAGTAAATTGAACATTTGAAAACTCTGAAGTTTGCTACGTATATTTTTACTTTTATTTGAACCCATTCCATAAAGCGGTTGTATTTTAGTATAAAATCATGTAAACAAATACACATTGTGTATTGATTCGTGAAACTGAGTTCTTGGAACGAACATTTAAAGGGTAGAATATTTTTACAGCATAGATAATATTTAATGGTTTGTACATTACTTTATTTTTGAGTCTTAAAACCTAGATTCGGTACTTGATGCAATTTTAATTAGAGATTAGAATTCGATATAATTGGGATTTGACCAACCACTAAACATAAACCTTAACGAAAATACAATGAAGTCATCAAGTGCACAGCACTAACTGAGACGCTGACACAATGAGACATCTTCGACGTCAGCTCTTGCCATTCTATCGATGATTAGGTTGTCTAGGACTTGATCACGCAGGATAATGTCCCAACGTCTACACAAAGTAATTAACAACTACGTCTGGTACAGTCAGCGTCCATTAAACTGAAGAAAGCTACTGGTTTCAGACATTTAGGATATTCCTTTGCGTTACTTTTTAAAAACTTCAAATACAAACTTTTATACTAAAAATACCTCAGTAATTGTTATTGATATTAAGCTGAAGGCAGGCGCACTCCAGCAACGGCGCTGTCAAGAACATAGTGACACGTGCAAGGGAAAGATTTCCCGTTGCCTTTCGTAGCATGGAGATGAACACGTGACATCATACCACAACCAGTCGTGGTTCCGGGGGAAAAAATGGTAGAAATGTTCTTAGCCAGCTGGAAATACAACCCAGAACCTGTAGATCACCACCCAGAAGCTCTGACTACTAAGAAAATAGTACAGAGACTTTCTTTAGTTTGTTTTATAATCGTGAATCCTATTCACTATCGTTAATGAATCACAACTTGAATTTATCCACCACGTCAGACTTATTATTTTTGATGATACCAGATAAAATGACACATTGACAGTTAAATTTGTACAAATGACACAGAACACTACTGTGGATTTTAAAAAAAATGAAGGAATTTATCTTTTGTAACCAAAGTCATTTCAAACAAAATCATTTTTTATAACGAACAAATAATTATATGTATTTACTGTAAGTAAACACTAATAGAAAGAGAAAAAAGAGTAAATAATGACAAATTATCAAAGAGGAGAAGAGTTTCACTAAATAAAATCTGTAAATACGCCTGAAAAATGATATATTATGGTAATAATATAAGTAGCAATAAAATGTAAAACGTGTTTGGGTACGAACATGAAACTTTTCACGGCTCAAAAAGGAAATGGTTTGTATTTAATTATAAATCAAATTTTTTCTTGTAGATAATGAAGTTAATTCTGTATTGAAGCGTTAGTGTAACTGGTTGCTAAAAGTAAAAGTTCCTAATATGTATAATATGTAAATATTAACATAATTTACATTACTCGTGGAGCCACAGGAACGAGTAGTATCTTCATGAAACACGATGTTTACGAACATGTCATAAATACCGCAGTGTCAGGAAACACACATATGCGATTTTCCTGAAGCACGCAGGAACATTTAGGCCACACAAACATAAACATAAACAACGTATCAGCGCGGGGAGGAAATCAGTTATGACACAGGCGGGATAGTTGGACAGCGGAGGGGTCGGTGAACTCAACAGAAGAGGGGTGACCTCAGCACACAGCGCGAGTGTGCATTGCGACACGTGGCGGAGACCGCCCCCACCTTAGTCAGCGCGTTAAGTGGAACCGAGTCCTTCTATGAAGCAAGGAAGGCCTAGATCGGCACTGCGCCGGGTGTGGCCTCGTGTTACGTGTGAACGCCGCGCCGGGCCCTTCCTGACACACTTCGCGCCGGTCGTCTCGCCTCGTCAGGGCGCGTCGCTCGCTGCTGCTTCTAGCTCTGAACTAGCGCGCGGTCTTCTACTTCTCGTCGCTATGAGAGTTGAGCGGTGACCGCAACATTGCACGGCCAAGTCCCTCGAGTGCTTTCGAAAACCTCTACTGGATCTTTAATGGCTAAAATATTATTTTGAAAACACGCGCATTTTAAATCTTCTAAAAATTACGCTTTAAAACTAAATGTGTAAAGTGAACTACTTATACGCCCTCAGCGTGTTTTTAAATGCTTTTCGTAAACAAACACTACTCTGTTATCTTCGAGCAGTTTTCAAATCGAGTGGTTTCTCCTGTGCGCAAGTAGGTGGGATCCTTACCGCCGAGACAACCTCTCAGAGCGCGAACACGGCCCGTGTCTGAACTTCACACGTGCGCGTATCCCGAGAGTCATTAATAACCGCAGGCTTTCAGGTACATTGTCTGAAGATGTATGGCTTGTGGGTTCTGTAAGCACGTCGAAGGCGAAGGTTCCACCGACGTATATGTCGTGATCCTCAGGGTAGCAGTTGCCTGGAGGTAGCGTCGGTGAAATCTTCACCTTCGTCTCGGTTAGAATCCACAATCCGAGCAACTACATCCCGAGAGATTAGCCTGTCAGGCAAGGGCGCAAATCTGTATGATTCGCAGAGAGGCCCACAAATCAGCACACGAGGGTATCTACTGCCCGTGGCGGTAACTGACACAAGTAATCTCACCAGGCGGTATAGGTCTATGTGCATGCAATTAGCGAGAAACGATATTATAATCAAAAATATTTCCTTAAAAACGGTTGATCATCCCAGTTTCCCATTTCCTATTACCTCCACAGTATAGGCTTTTTGATTCTAGGGACAGAGACAGGAAAAATTCGCAGATTAATTTCACTAGAAATACTTATACCATTATGCTATTTGCTCACAGTTAAGGAGGAAGACTCTGAACCAATGAGAAACCCTCAACCAGAGAAATTTCGGATCAGATACTAACCGGTGAAGAGGTCTTACAAGTCACCCGCCAATGAGCTAATGGCATTTTCCACAATGTGCAGAGGACAGTGGAGTTTATCTTAGAGGTCAATGAATCAACGAATTGTTTCTATCCCTAGGTACTAATCTGAAATCCCAAAAAAAAAAAAATATATATATTCCTTTAAATAAAATAAAATTTTCTCAAAGAATAAGGCTAGCCAAACATTTGTCAGTATTTACCCGAGGAACGATGCAGGAACATTCAAGTGTCAAACTGAAAACGGTGGTGAAATCACCTGTCAGAAAAGTGCACTTGTTCGTGGGATATGTTATGTTCGAGAATTGATGCTTGTTTAAAGCTAAGCAGGAACATTCAAGTGTCAATATCCTGTGGAAAGGTCTTGTTGGTTAATGGCTTCAATTAATGGTTTCAACTCCAGTGTGCGACCGGATGAACCCGTGGAATCCTAGCGCCTATTCCCACAGGATGGAGTCACAACAAAATTAAAAGGCGAGGGAAGGAGATTATGCCGATGAAACCCATCAGCCCATGAAAATTCGGAAAACCCTGCAGCTAATTGTACCCCGATCGCAGTGACTAGTTCTCTGACCACAACAGAACTTATGGAGTCAAATCAACGGAATGGAATTGAAATACGCCTGCCAGCTTTATTTCATCAGTTGTGTTCGGTAAGACACCATAAATCCATAAAAAAAAGTGAAAAAACAATTATAAAGAATTATAATAAGAACTCAAACGAACGTTTACGTTAACATAGCTCCATTCATTCCCATTAATAATTCCACGATAAATATTTTTCTTCCATAACGTTAATATTATTCGCTGAAGTGACCGACGGCACGGTAGTTTCAATCATGGAAAACCACGCAGCCTTGCTAGGTCTGGCTGTTATTCTTTATTATTCTGGTTGGCTAACGAGGTTACGGCATTCGTCGAGCCAGCGTGGAAAATTTCTGGTAATGATTTAACTGCACACGAAAGTTAGAGCTGTGATGCGGTGGTAAAATACACAGAATAAGAAGAAAAATGATGCGGTTTGATGTGGCGAAGTCAAGAGAAGACGGTGAAAGCCCGCAGCGAAAGTCCAAGAACGACAAGGTATTGAAGGCCTTGTAATAAAGTGAAATCAGAGCGCATCTTTTTTCCCCAAAGTGAGTTAAAAATATTTATTTATTTGAGGTTTTGCCACGAACCGCTTCGCGAAGTATTACCAAAACAAAACTGAACACTTTAACTACTAGGCGATTACGTCTACCACAGCCAAAACAAGCTGAAGAAGCGAAACAAAACTATGTCAATATATTTTGCAGTAAGTACTCCGGGCGCTTCAAGTGGCGCATTGGAAAAACACTGGACGCGCGTTCCGAAGGAACTGGTTGCTGGTTTTTAATCCCGATACGGCGTCCTGATTTTGGGTTTCAGCGTATTCCAGATATCAAAACAAGCAAATCCTCCAGATAAATCGCTGTCAAAATCTGAATTCTATTAATAAAAAATAAAATATAATAAAACACCTTCGGCTAAGTTTACGGAGGGCCTACAAATTGCATAATTATCTAATCTAGACATTTTGGATTCAAATTTTGAGTTACTGAGGCTGGGTATATAAACCATGCAAGCAATACAAGACGCAACAAGTTAAATAACGACATTTTCAAATAAGTACTTGCTAATAAATCACGCAAGACGCAAAAACAACGCAAGCATAGGCTAACTTTCAACTTCTTGCGTTTCTTCCCTCTCACATATTTGATGTGAAGAGTACCGAAAACTTCTAAAGACGCAGACATTATGCTACGATGTTTTCTGTATGAATGAAGTTTTCACTTGGTCAACTTCGCACATTGAAAAAAAAATACTTACAAATATAATTACTGATAATTTCGTACATTTCTACTACAAACGTAAATTATGCAAAAAGTACAGAGAATAAATTTGTGTTATAAATTTTTACAATTTCTAGTTGTCGGGTTGGTGCCGTATTCTGACTGTCGTGCTTTATAAACTAACAACCGTGTTTTTCTTGCGTTACTTGAGTGTTTCGTCCTTTCGTCATATCACTCATTTCGCTTAAATACAATTTTTTGGGACATATGCCAATGCAATTTTACACTGTATGTCATAGAGAAATTCAAGAATGCAAAAATGAGAAATAAAAATGGAAACATTGACCCACAGAGAACAAGCTAAATCAGCTGATGTCGAACAGATAGACCCAGCGACGAAACTAAACGGGTATCATGGACAACACAACGACGACAGCACCGAAAAACACATTCAAACTTTAATTACGAAACAGCACAAGAATTCCGAGAAAGGAAATTAATCATGAAAAATTTACGGCAAAGACGAACTTAGTAAGCTAACAACGAACAGTACGTTTGTACGTGATGACGGGAACAGATGCCATGTCCCGTTAACGTCGCCAATTGTTTTGTCATAGGAAACCTTCTGTGTTCGCCGGTGTGACTGGCGTTGTGTTGTCCGTAATACCGGTTTATTTTCATAGTTGTGTTCGATTTTTTTTTTTTGCTGCGTTGCCCAGGTTTAGTTGTCTGTCAGCATTTGCTGTTCTTGTTGAAACTGTCTCTTGGTAGACCACTGTGTTCGACCCGAGTGATGGCGGAGCTACTCCCCCGGGTGTCGCGCGCAGCCAGGGCTTCCCGGGCGCCGAGGCCGTGTCGCAGCGCGGATCGGCGCACCGAGGAAAACCCGCCACGTTTATCCTCGCACGTCAGCGGGAAGTCGAGGTTCCAGACTGCACGCGCTCACCCCAACAGTAGTGCGAAACAACAAGTCTGTTACTATCAGAAGTCACTGGAAACCACAGGTCTCATTTACAGTTATGGTCACGGTTATGTTTAAAGTGTTAACTTTTTTTATTTCAAATGAGGATTTTAAAAAAATTGAATATTATTAATAACTACATTATTTACCCCGAGGCGGAGGTTTTTATGTGATACTACTTATTATTATCATCTCGTTTTGACAACGCCGGATTTTTTAGGTGGTAATTACTTTCCCGCACGTGTATGTCAATGCTTGATCTTTAGTTACATTTTGTTAAGGGTACCTCTTATCTTTAAACATCTTCTTTCTATCTTATTACTTATTTTGTCATCTATTATTTTATTATTGTAAAATTTCAAAATATGACGTAATAGCATCACCTTGACTTCGCCACTAATAAAGACGATGATAAATAAATAATAATTTCTCTCGACGGCTCTGTGAACAGGGATTCCAATCCAGTGCCCCAATCACATTTATTTATTAATTTATTTATTTACTCCCTGTATTAAAAACATCATTCAACATAGCGCGAGTTCGAAAATAGATTACTCCTTAAATATTGCAGTGGCTGAAGCTCACGAACAACATACAGCTGTGACATTTCTGGCGCATTCTTGCCGAGTAAAAGATCGTGTCACGAGTGCACTAAAGACACACAGAACTTGGCAGACTGACTCAGGAGAGATCCTGCAACAGCTAGCGACGAAACTGGTGCTACAAGTACATACTGTACATGATGCGCAACATTACGACTCCGTGTTAATCTGTTAATCATTGCCGTAAATCCAAGCCGGGGAATTGGGGAGGGGGAGAAGCTATAATTGAAAAGCCCCCTGTGAAACTGGGATGATAAACGTAGTTTCGCGGCTTCTACAATTCTGTATCTCCCAAATTCATCATATTTGCTTCAAGCACGTGAATGTAATGCAGTTGTAACAGTTTATGTATAACGATTGTATGTAAGTGTTTTGTTAGGAAACGTTCTTTCGTGTGTTGCAATATGAATGTGGGCCGAGAAGAAGGTGAAGAGTAAGCTGGAGAGCGAGAGGCCCCCGTCATCCCGGACCTGCGCCAGGGACAGAACAACAGCCGAGGGAACGGGAGTTGACGTTAGTGCAGTAGCCGCTCAACAGCCGGTGGTCGCAGCCGCACATGTGCAGCCGGTGGTCGCCGCGGCAGTCTGGCTGGGAAGAATGTCTCCCTTTGTGAGTCTGCGCGAGTAGACGTCCATCCCCCCCCCCCCTCCTCCACACACACACGTGTGGGGTGTTTACATCTCCTGCACTCCTCCCCACTCCCGCGCGGCGCCCTTCACATGTGCTCCGTCTACCTCCCCGTGGGGCCCCCTGGTGCCTCCCCCCCCCTGGGCACGGCTTGTTTCAGCTCCACATGTAGTTCCTCAAAGGGTCAATCATAACGGATGTATCATTTTGCTTCTAATGTTTTTCTCTCCTGGCATTAAATAAATTCATACGACCATATTTAATTTTTCCCTACTAAAAAAAGTCATTATTTAATTGTTTTTATGACCTTAAAGGTAAATTTTTACGTTAATCCTAACACATCCTGAAAGCATGGAATCGTATTTTAAATTAAACGTTAGTATGTAGCCTTCGTATGAAACTTTTTATACTTAGTATGTCGTTCATTAAATAAATAAAATTATGTTTTGCTAAAACCCTGACAAACACAGATTTCTATGATTTTGGGAAACCTTAATTTTTATATGTATATTAATGATATACTAAAAATAAACAGTTTGAAGCCGAGGGCTATGTACCAACGGTTAACACAAAACAGTATACTTACCACATAATTCAAAAATAAACATTAAATAAGAACTGTTTTAGTAGACAAAATATTTGTAAACAATTAAATATGGTAATACTAAGAATTTATTTAAAATAATGGTGCAAAAAATTATTAGAAGCAAAATAATTGATGTTACAATGACACTTAATGGCCCTCACGTCAGGAAGCTTGCTCTGCCATACAGGTGTTGGCACCACGGGCCCGCGAACAGTCTCAGGCGTCGGATGGCATCCATTACTGACGTACATAATTAATGGTTTTCACTGTGGCGAAAGGTAAAGTTGACGGGGCAATAGTGGTAGACGCTGTGGTTTCACGTCACACAGCAAATATTTTTTCTGTGCTTTTACAAATGACTCCTTTGGAAACCATTGGCCAAGAAATAGTTTACAATACTACTAGAAAAATATTGTAACTTTGTACAACTCATGCCTATGATTGTTTTTGCACATATGAAACACGTGTCTAGAGATAATACTAAGTATTTCTAATAAAAATTGGCGCATACTTTTTTTTAATTTTAATTTTTGTTTCGTTCAAGCATAATTTTTTAAACAATGGAAAATATAATAGAATATTCAATAATTAGACTTTATTTTGTTTTAGTGTGTTTTTTAATGCGCGTAGTTAATATTGGATAGCTATTCAGGGACCGGTTCACAAATAAATAACAATGGAGGAACTGGAACAACACGAAGAATGCTCGGTTACAGCGAACACAATTTTGTAGTGGTACAGTTGGTTTCATACAAACGTAAAAATGCTCAAAGACCCATTTACAAAAAAAAAAAAAAATACAGTGCAGAGGCTTGGGACGGTGGGACCTCCGAGAGCAACCTTAGCACCAACAAAAATGGCCTCATACGAGATGTGATGAAAACATACGGTGGATAATTATTACGAACAAAGTAATAAGCTTTCATCAAATTTGAACTAATTTCCTTCAAAATGCTCTATGGCTAGCGATGCGCAGTCATCCCAATGTTTATTCCATGACTGGAAGCATTTCCGGAAGGTTTTTGGAAGGGCCTTCAGCTGCTCCATCGTGGTGTCAATTTTTTTTTCGTTTTAACACGACCAATTTCTCTGGTATTCGTTTCGAAAACAAAACTTAATGTTAACGTGTTGTTCAAAATCCAAGACTACAGATACGGAAAGTTCGCTGATTTATTTTGTCGCAAGTTATAATTCAAGCCTTCACACTCTCGAACTGTTTTCCTGATTGGACCGCAGTTATTTGGACACGCCCCTCTACGACTGTGAGTCAACGATTCCCAGGTAAGAGAGAAGTTTCGCGAATCATGTAGTGTGACATTAACAGGGATTTAAATGTTCTCGATAAAAAAACAACCAGGAAAACAAACACTGGTTTAGCACACATATTGACTTTGAATTCTACCCTGAGGCTAGACGAATCCACGAAATTTCCAGGTTTCTATCCATGATGCGCGACAGACACTGTAAACACGACCTCACTCACAACTTGACAATCTAGAAACGGTATATTTCAACGGATCAGACCATCGTGCTAATTACTTCAAATAGATGAAGCACCAGCAGTTGCTGCAATACAAATTTGTAATTGTTCCTTCCTTCCTTCCTGCGTATCCAGTATATATCAAAGCTTTTAACGAATATCCTAAAAAAAAAAAATAAAAAAATATTTGGTAAGTGTATAGTTTTTAATTACAATCACAACTTACTTCAAAAATTGTTTTTACGTTAAAATACAATTGGACATATTAATACGATACATAAACAATTACTTATGTTCCTAAAATATATTTTGGTATTTATACAACTCTGCATCAGAAACACAACCAATTTTTTTATTTTAATATTTTATTTGAAAATAAAACTGGATGCGCAATAAAGAACATTAATAAGAAAATCAATTCCCCATATTGTTCGAGCGCGCCGCGTATCTACAGAGGCGGACCCTGGCGCCGGAGTGAAGACCCGGGGAGGGGCGGGGGCCGAGAGAGGCCACTGGCGAGGAAGCTGTGACTCAGTGAGTGCGGCCACTTGCTTCATCATCGGATAATCCGCGGCGCGCAACAAGGGCGCAACGCGCTCACCCCGCCAACTGCACTCCAGCCAATGTGTCATTTTGTACTTGTGATCACTGGAAATATTCCACAGTTCAATGACCTCCAGGATAGACTCCAACATCCTCTGCATACTTGAGCCAACATTGCCTGTTCACTGGCTGCCGACTTGTAAAGCGTCTCAACTGGGTGACTTGTTATTTGATACTTTTTATCATGGTATTTAATTGCTAAGAGTCCTCTAGATCAACAGTGAACCAATAGGAGAAGCAGCACAAATATATAATTAATTTAATTTTTAGCATATCACAAAATGAAAGAGCGAATTTTTCCGGTCTCTACGTAATCGTAGGGGAATGCATTTTTCGCGAAAAATACCGATAACTCATTAGACTGAAATAAGGCATGCCTCCGCTAGCGATTGTTCCCTTGTAATTGGCAGCCGTCTGTAAGAGAAGGCATTGTCCTATTTTGCCGGGTCATTCAGAACGCGTTTGCTTCCGCACTGAAGGCTATGATAGGTGTGCTGAGGGTACGCATGTACCTGAAATAAAACCAACCACGAAACACAGACAATGCTACAAAGTTTCAACACATATCTGGTCTGCTAAAGTGCATGGCCCTACGTATTTGGTATTTCTCTCATGGAGCTTAGACGTGCTAATTGGCCAATAACAGAGATTTTTCACCCATGGGCAGGGCAGCACGGGTTGAGCCAGGAGAAATACAGCAGCAGGAATGTTTATATGCTCTGCTATCAAACCAACAGGTAAAATCACCGTGCCCATTTCCACAACAGTCACTAACAAAACATCACATCATTGACCAGACCAGCTGTGTGTTAAAACATTGTATCATTGTCTGTGTTTTGTGGTTGGCTGGGCTTATTTAATGTACATGTGAGAACTAACGCGTCCTGTATGGCCCGGCCAAAAGAGGAAATGGCTTCCCTTGCATTTTATATGAATATTTATGTACCATTTACAAAAAAAATAAAATCAGTGCACTAATTTTTTACACTGTAGGCTGCCCAAAATGTGGCGCTTAAGATTGTATTTTAGTTATACATGCACGCGTGGTCAAATTTTGAAACCATTATTTTAAATGTTTCATCTCACATCGTCTCCACATATTTCTCCATTTTATCAACGAGAGAGGATTTAGTCCCAAATGGGGAAAAAAAAAAAAAAAAAGCGGTAGTATAAGAGAGCAGAAAGATCACGAAATACATATCTCGTGCTGTGTTTGAAAAGGACGAAAGAGAAGAGAGTGTTAGGTATATTTAGTAAGGGACAGCCCCGTCTCGGTGATTAGGGGTTGCCAAACCTTACCCGCTTAAAAAATCTTACCACCACAAATACAATTTACCTAGAGCGATTCAGAGTATGTACATAGAAATACATTTTCTGTTATTTTACAAAAGATTCTTTTGGACACCAGTTGCCAAGAAATAGTTTGCAGTACTACAAGAAATATATTGTTATTTTGTACAACAAATGGCTATGTTTAATTGAGCATATATGTGATAGATTTTTTCTGAGATAATACTGAGTATTTCTTACAATCCTTGTCACATTATTTTATACTTAATTTATGTTTCATTCAAGAATAATTATTTTTAAACTATGGAAAAGATAATCTATTATTCAACAATTTGATTTTATCTGGTTGTATAATGCTATTTATGTGCGCAGTTAATACTGAAAAGCTATTCAGGGAACGGCTTACAAATAACTTTAACTATTTGGAGTTACTGGGACAGCTCAAATATAAATGCCCGGGTAAGAATCCGAATCCAGTATTACTGTGAACACTATTTTGTAGTGATCCAGTTGTTTTCACGTAAATGTACAAAATTTACAAATATCTGTAAATTTACATTAATATTTCTGTACCATTTACAAAAGAAATTACAGTATAAACATTCAAATTTCCACGTGCATGTATGAATTGGCATCAACACCCGTGAATTCGTGGCTAGCCTTCAGTCGAGAGGCGGGACCTCCTCCACATTTCGGCACAGCGAGGGTTGGGACCAGCACGCAGTGCTCACCCACCATGCCGCGATGAACCATGAACGCGCGCCTCCAGGCCCGCGGCTCGACGCGAGCCTCTGGTGTTCGGAACACGAGGCCCGCTCCGCTCCCGTGTTGGAACACGGTTTCCCTTCGCCGTTTCCACAATTCTCTGAACCCATTTCTACTTTTACATTACATAAGATTGCATTACATTGCATTACATTACATTACATTACATAATCCATAAGATTGATCTGCAAAGCTGCTTACGTGTTTACTAGATTGAAGGGGGGGAGGAGGAGGGTTGGAATTAAGAAACTCTTCACTGAGTGGGCCCTCTTGAGCTAGCATAATCGTAACTGTGAAACGTCAAAACTAAGTTTTATGGAAAACTAACTTTTTGTATATTTTTAAGATTTCCGCTTATTGCATGCATATAGGCGCCAACATATGGGCAGTATACAACATACAAGCACACTGTTCAGAGATTAATTGTGTCGGTTAAAACCCACGCGCTAAACTATCACCCCCCCCCCTTGCGAATCCTACAGATTTGCGCCTCTGCTTCACACGGACCACATCATTGTCATAAACGCAGGAATTTCTCAACTTTTCCACATCTTCGATGGCCGTGTCCCACCACTGGTTTTGTGCACACCAGCTGTCTCATTTTTACACGCCATAACATAGCTTTTTAAATTATCTGTTCGAGCAAACCGTCTGCAACACTTGCCACAACTTAACATTTTGCGCGATGGACTCTTCACACATCCATTCTTTTCTTGCCTTGCGAGTGTTACTGCTTTTAAAAAAGTATTTGCCACGGCCAAGACAATGATGTCCCAACAATGGCGAGGATGTGTTTAACGTATCGCTGCACGTTACTGCTGAGAGGAGTCGCTGCCGGCTTGACCTTGGAATCAACGAGGGAACTCTTCAGGGTGGGGCGAAGAAAGGAATCTGTATTCCTCCAGCACTCCTCTCGTGCGATATGCTCCTGTGGCGACCGTTAACGACCTGACAAAACACACCGAGTTCTATACACTTTTAAACCCGAGAACCTTTGTGTTCGTAATGTCGTCGCCTCAGATCAGAACAACCATTCTATGAAAAAAAAAAATCTGATTTCTTCAGATGAGGGAATCTTATATGTTTCTTTTATCTGCAAATTTGTGCTATAGTATTAAAAAAAAACCTGTAATCCAAGTTGGGCTTCGATTTCTTCTATACTACAAAACGACGAATATAATGTCCGTAGTTCATCAATATCCCCCTTACATGTACATTGTTTAAAGTTGATTAGTACAAAAACCAATTTATTAGTTGGCCCAAAAGTGCAGTATTTCGATTAATATTTCAGCGTTAGATTTACATTAAAATACGATTTTGATAAGCTAATTTTCACAAATTTCCTCGGCTAGGACCACTTGGTTTGACAATACCTCAAAGCTGTATTGTATTGTATGGGAGGGGAGGTGGCACTGTTGGTTTTAGCGGCGGAGGGGTAAATGCGCCATCATCATTGGGGGATGGGCACCGCTTCAATAAACTGTCTTGACTTTCAAGTGGAGCCGCGGCCAGAAAGTCACTCCTCCCTGCTGTCAGCGCAACAGGCTCTCCAACACCAGATGTTTCAGCAACCTCGTCTGCCCGATTCTACCTCACTTCACGTTCAAAAACTCAGCAATTTTTTTTTTTTTTTAGAATCCCTACAAAACCTAGTCATAGAAAAACGATGACATTCTTGTCAGTTTCGATGTAGTTTTACGGTTCACAGAAGTCTCAGTTTCAGAAACACTTCAGATGATAAGTGCGACCCGCGCTGGTTCTTCTAGCGCGGCATCGTCTCTAAGCGCAAGGATCTGTCTTCTCGGCGTGTATAAGGCAACTATGAGATTTTAGTGATAACGATAACATTATATGGTGGGAAATGAATATAAAGGTGTAATGCAAATCCCTTAATTGTTTCATGCCAATACAATATTCTGAAAACCCGTATTTTAGCCATTTTTACTCTAATAAAAATACATTTTCAAAATTAAATACGGAAATAGAGCTACCATCCCCCCTAATCTAATTCTTAAATGATTTTCGTAAACAGACACCACTCATATATGTTGATCAGTTTTCAAATCGCGTGGTTTCTTCTGAAGCTCTGCACACCGCGTGTGTGCCGGGCAGGCGGAACCCTAGCAGCCAGGAAATCTTACATATTTGGCGGAAACTGTGGGGAATCTAGTCTTTTCGTAGAGGAACAATATTCTCATTCAAAAATGGGGGCCTCAATTGTCTCGACTATTAGCAAACACATTCATAACTAACTTTGAAAAAACAACGAAGCGATTCAATCCAGCACTTTGAAACTTCTTGAATGTCGGTATAATATGCATATATATATATATATATATCACATCGACGGAAGTAAAGATACCTTAATGAATAGTACTTGTATTTTTCTAGTGACAATACGACGGTACGGTATTACACAACATATAGATTTTTTTTTAATTTTTCGTCATTACTTTAACTCAAGAACAAATTTTTAAAATTTGAACTCATTACCTTCCCTTTCTGTCATAAATATTTCCAACAGATATTCATTCAGTGTAATATAGTGGTCTAAAAGGTCGCGTAAATCTTCGTTATTATTATCACTTACGCAATTTTTTACACACGTGAATTAATTATAAAAGGCATAAAAAGACGCATAAGTGATAATAATTACGAAGAATTACGCGACATATTACACCTATTATATTTAATTAACGTATTAACTATATGTTGAAAATAATTTGTGCCAGAACAAAACAAATTTAATGGTGTTATCTAGTTAAAATATGAATGGTATATTTATGTATAGATGTTTTCTGAAACAATTATATAATTTATCTTGTATTTAAATTAATTGCTCTTTGGAACTTTTAGCTATATAAAATTAATTTGAAATAATAAAGTTATTTTTATTTAACTATCAATCGTTAACATACTTAAAATGTTTACATTAGTGAAAATACCGCACATAGACTAAACTGACTGGATGCCATCACACATGAGCTTGGTAAAACAAGAAGCAACAGCTAAAGTTGGAAGCGAGGAGCAGCGCGGCACGGAGGCCGCTGTTGCGCGCGGCCGCCGCTGTGTCCCAAGCGGGGCGCGACCCAGTTGGAGCGCCGCACGGAAAGTAAGAGTTGGCCGCAACTGGGGCGCGCCCCCGGGAGCCAGCCCCAATCGCGCGCTTGTTAGTCCCCTCCCTCCCTCCCTCCCTGTACCACGGCCGGGGCATCCTCCCGTGCCGGCGCCGGTGAAACTCCTCTCGCGCGCCGCCGCGCCGGAAGGGAAAGGCAGCGCTTCCCGCGCGCGCAACCCCCGCGGGGGGACACATTCCGACGATTATCTGCTTCCTCGCGACCTTTCAACACAACGTCTTCAACTACATTTTCTTTGTCTCATTACGTTACATTAAGGGGCGTAGCCAGGGGGGGGGGGGTTAGGGGTTCAACTCCCCCCTCCCCCCAGCACCAAATCTTTAATTAATTTCTTATTCATCACTCAAACAAATTTCATATTAAAATTAATAAAAATTTTACCATTACAATATTTAAATTTAATAACCTAAAACTGCTAAAATAGCACTATTTTACATCTTAAAATCCAAATTTTCCCGGGGGAGGACCCCCGGACCACCCGCTTTAATACGGGGGGGGGGGGGGGCATGCTTCTTAACACCCCCCCATACACAAATCCTGGCTACGCCACTGATTACATTACATGCACATTTGTACATTCACACGAAAACAAACTGTACCACTACAAAATAGTGTTCGCAGCTACACTGGGTTCGGATTATTACTCGCGGGCTTTCCCAATAATTCAAGTTAATTGTAAACTAAAAAGGTCACCCGGTAATTTGTTTTTGTTGATAAGCAACAATAAAATATTTTTTTACTCCACACAGATTAATCAAAAAGTCTTAAAGAGCAAATCTTGCCCAAACATATTTGATTGTACACATGATGATTCAAAACGCTGTTGACAACCTTTGAGGGTGGATGACGCACTCACAAACCAGTCATGTTTTTTTTAAAAAAATAAGGTGGGTTAGCACACGCAAAGGGCGCCCGCTAGAGGGGAGCTCTGTGCGAGCGAGTGGTTGCCGGTGTACGAAAAGAGAAGTTACAGTCACGAGACGGCAGATGGCTTTCCTTTACAAGACATGCGAAAGGAAATGTCCACGCAGCAGAGCGTCCACAACGCTATCTTGATCGGCGGGTGCCTCGTCGTCAGACATGTGCGACCGCATGTTTCACTTGATTCTGCAAGCCTGACCTACTCTAAGGACTTCTGAATCGTCCTGTGCGCTGCATTCACTGGCCGGGTGACCGTCGGACAGTGGCGGGTACAAGAATTATTTTTGGGGAGGGGGGTTGAAAAATAAAATAAAATTTGAACATGTATTAAAAAGGTTTACACAGGGAAAAAAAATCTATACTTTTACAAAAGATTACTTTGGAACCAAGTGTCAAGCAATTGTTTGTAATATTACAAGAAATATATTGTGACTATGTACAACACATGGCTATGGTTAATATTGCATACATGAAAAAGTTTTTCGAGTTAATACTGAGTATTTCTAACGAAAATTGGTGCATATTTTAATATTTTAATTCATGTATCATTCAAGCATATATTTTTTAATAACAGAAAAGATAATAGTAGATTCAATAATTGGACTTTATCTTTACGTTCTTTAATTTTGCTTATCATTGTGCAAAGTGAATACTGGAAAGCTATTCAAGGAACGGCTTACAAATAACTTTAACTATTGGAGGTACTTGGACAACAATGCCCGGGTTAGAATCCAAACCCAGTATTACTGTGAAGACTATTTTGTAGTGACACAGTTGTTTACATGTAAATGTACAAATGTACATACATCTGTAATTTAAGATGAATATTTATGTTCCATTTACAAACAAAAATTGCAGTGTACATTACAGTGTACATTACTAACACGATGACTGACATACAGTATGGGCGTACAGTAACTTCTCACACGGTAACATGCTGTGTTCGCTGATATTTTGGAAATTTTTTCTTAACTTCTGTGGGGGGGGGGGGGGCGAGGGGGGGGGAGTCTACCCCATCACCCTGAGTCCGCCTCTGCCATCGGACATTTTCGGCTGCACACGCGCCGACACGACCTCACCTCCTCCCCGCAGTAAGTTTCCCCCGAGTAACAAGAAGTGAGTCAAGGTAACCAGGATCCCTGCCCGCGGCTGCTAGTTGTGTGCTGTAACCCTAGCAACCGATAACGAACAGGAAACGAAGTTGTCGCGCAGATAACATCCACACACGCTGACCCCTATGAAACAAGAACAGCCTTTAGGAAAAACGCATAGGTTTCCGCAAAATTTATATATAGGTATTACTATATAATCACCTCAATTGCAAATAACGTAACACGGCATTAAATTCGGCTCCTTCTGTTTTTTTGTATTGCCTTAGTACATTCGCTATCCCAGACTGGTGGTGCGACATCACTCCATCACCTGTTAATGGCTTCACGCTGAATACTAACCAGACAGCCTTCCTTAAGGTCCAGACCAACCGTCAAATTTTGTCTCTTAACTATAATTTAAAACCAAAATTTGAAAGGAAATATTGGAGGAAAGATGGCTTCCAGTTTACTCCATCAAATTAAGCTGTACAGATAACCTCAAACATGTTTTAACCGTGACACATTATCGAAATATATTATTGGACTGAGCTAGCTCAATTTTTTTAAAAATTAAAATAAAACATCATAGGGTAGAATGGAAGATTTTGAATTGTTATAAGTTTTATGCATTTTACAAATTTTATTACTATTGTAAATGTAAACCGGATATTCACTCGTTGCACAATAAATAAATGCTCTGCGATGTTTAAAAGGGGACACAAAACTTTTTTTAAAATAAATTAATTTACTTACGGCATTCAAACTAAATATTTTTTTTTGTTTGTTTTTAACCTGGCGAATATTTGACAGTGTCACAGGCTTGTTCTCACACGGAATGTGGATGATTTAATTTTCATCACATTACTTTGCCATGAATACACACACACGCGCGCGCGTACACACGTAGACACGTGTGTGTGTGAAGGATTATGTAAAGTGATTTTGTGTAGATGGCCAAACTGTTAAGTGTACGAAAGGGTTTAAAAACTTTAAATGAACCATGAAGTCGTTAGTAAATACGTAAATAATTCATATATAAACTAGCTAATGCACCCGTGCTTCGCTATGGAAGTCTACATAAAGTGCACTCTCCTACTTACTACACCGAATTGTAAAGCTTCCCTAACCCGGGAGAGTTGATCTCAGTGAAATGAGTTGCTGGTGGATGTTCACGGAGCGTAAGGAACACACCCGCGCAGGGCTCGGCCCGGGAGAAGCGGCGCGCGCGCAGGGCAGGGCAGGGCAGGGCAGGGCCGGCAGGAACGAGGTCACCGCCGTGTCGGCCAGTGACCCAGTTGCGCGAGGGCGGCGGAAGGTCGCGCGGGCTGCACGGAGCAGACTCCCCGGGCGAGCATCGATCGCACCACCCCCCTCTTACCCCCTTCGCCCAGGGTTAACCCGCTGTCTAGACGGGGAGGAAAGTGTGGAGCATCGATCGCGCCGCGGAGGGGGAAAGTGAGCCCGGCAGATACCCGCGCGCAATCCGCCAGCATCCTCCCCGCCCTACGTACCACCTGCCATTGCGGCTACGCTATGCAACAACACATCGAATACATCAGTTATGTATTTTCAAATTATACTTGGCACAACTTTTTAAATCCTGAACGCAAACATTTCAGTGCAATATAATAAAACCTTTTTTCCTTTAGTAAAGGATCTGTGAAGAAAATAAATGCATGTGTTTGTGTGTATGTTGCAAAATGAGAAAATTGGACAACCGATTGAACCCAAGCACCATTTCACGAGAAAGCATGTTTTGAAATTTTTTTTGTATTGCTTAGCTATACTTCGAATTAGTTTTAAAAGACTACAATTTTTTTATATATACTGCTGCAGTAGATGTCTCCTCATCTTTCTATCAATACAAAATAAAATAGATGATAAAAAACGTTAAAATATAGGCATTTCATAACTTCTATGTTACATACGTATCATAACTCTGTCATAAGGTTTATTAATGATTGAAAAATGAACTTGGCATACTGACTGTGCCTAATCAAAAAAAATATTTATTAAGAAGGTAATCTTCTTGTCCAAAATCGGCAGATATATGTTATCTTGATAAATACTTTTGATAAATAGTATCTAATGAACATTGGGGACAATGTCATTCAAAAATCACATTGCAAATCGCCGAATGCGTTTCCAGTATAGCGATGTACTTAGGGAAAGTATGAACAGAATTTTGAGATCTATTAACATATTACTGTACACAATACGTACATTATTAAATAAAAATATTTGGCACTCAAGCATGAATAACCATTTAGGAAGCTTACGATGTACCTAAGAATATAGTTAAGGAATTATACAAACAATAGTTACAAATTAAATGTACACATAGTAAATAAAATTTAACCCCGTCAACATTTTAAAATATGAGAAAGCTTCATATTTTAAATACTGTTTCTAGGATTTAAAAATAGATAAATTTGGTTGATAAATCATCTGTCACAGTTTTCATACTCTGAAAATATATATAAATAAAATGCAGATTGATGTGACTCCGTCATTTATTTAGTCGGCATTATATACTTTGATTTCACTGGCAGTGTCAAAAAAAGACACAACAAAACAACGATAACCACCAACAAAATAAAGTTTTAGCCTTCGGCCAAGTTAAACATTACTATGGCCCACAAAGCTAACGAACACAATATTGTGTTCAAGTTTATTTCAAGGCACTGAGATGTGTCCGTGTGTAGAGTCACTCAGAATATAGTTTTTTTAATCGAGGTTTAATGTATCGAATTCAGCTAGAGCCTATTGCAAAGAACATTCTCAGTATTTGCTTGGAGTGATTGCTGGGATTAAGGAAAGCAGTCAAGGAGTGGATGTGGGCAGTCTTTGATATGTTAATAATTTAAGTAAAAACAAGAGTGTACCACACACTTGTTTTCCATCTGGATAGTTTTTTTTAATATGTAACATTTCTGCTATTGGTTTACTGCATTTGGTAGGACTAATTTCGTCAGAGGAACGACAGTCGCATGGAACGGAAATGTGTAACCACGGTGCTGCCATCTGTGGCGGGTGGCGCGAACCAAAGGTTCACAAAGTCCAAGGGAAACTTTATAGTATAAAATGTTTGATTAATTATAACAAGATGGGCAGTATTTGAATAAAATTCATTATAGAAAATTAGGTTCAAAACTGGGGTTAAATGTTTTTAAGTCTTTTCGCATTCGTCAGAGCAGTGTCATATAATTTAACCATTTGCTCTGCTCTGCAAATCAAATGATTTGATAGTCGACAACTGCTTCGGCAGCCGGATTCTAGCAGCGATTTGCAGAAACTACGTGTGACTCGCGTCAAGAAATCTAGTTAAAAACATAATTTTCATATATTTGTCACACTCGGAATTACTTTAATGAATTATACGTTAAAGGTGTCCGAGTGTCGTATTATAAATTATATTCGCAACGCGAGAACACACATTTGCTCGTTACGAAGGTTAGATGTTACACATCTCTGGCGAGTGCTGAATGACTCGCACTCGTCGTTTTTGGTTATAGAAAAGTTTAACGCCAATCCCTAGCTGATGTGTAAAAATCTTTGTTTAGCAATAGTCACTTCATGATGACTAGCGTGCTCCTTTCAAGCTAGTGAACAAACTTCTGGCACTAGCTTTGGTACAGCTACGGTTTGTTTTGCTACCCAATTACTAACCAGAGTGACTTGAACTGTAGAACAGGCACTACCTCCACGGACTAAGGCCGGATTTATTAACAACGAAATAACGCAACTCTCAAACACCCCAAGAAATTCATGGTCATTTATAAGCAAGCAAGTCGCAAGACGTTACCAATCCGACAACTTGAAAATTGCAAAACAGTTGGTAACAAATTTCTTTCCCGGGCTTCTTTTCTTTATCCATGTTCATCATGATAACAATTGAAAATTTTCAATGATAGTTTAAAGAAGCGAAAGATTAAAGAAATTGAAAAGTCATGTTTATGATGGAAAAAAACATTGTGGCCTTCTATGCACATAACACTTGGTCCTTAAGAGTTTTCAGAATACTTCACTTCCAATCAGGGCCGGCGCGTCCATATAGGTGAACTAGGCAACCGCCTAGGGCGCCAAGTAGCTGGGGGCGGCGCAGCACGACACATAACAGCTGATATGATATGTTTAACGATTATTGAAACTAGATGAAAATGGATTTTTATAACAGTTTGGAATGTTTATATTGATATAAGTAATTATTTAAAGTCCACGGTGACCTGTTTATGATTTGTAATAAGTAAAAAAGTAAAAAAAAAAAAAAACACAAGTCTGCTTACATTTGATTGTTGACAAAATCTTAGGCTTACGTGATGTATTTTGAGGCAAGGAAAATTGTTTTTGGGGTGTCCGGCCCGGGAGGGGGGGGGGAGGACATTTAGGTTTTTCGCCTAGGGCGCCAATTTACCTTGCACCGGGCCTGCTTCCAATGTGGCCGTCGTAAATGCAAGAAAGTTGGAAGTTGAACAATACTTTCGTTGCGCTATTGCGCCTTGTGTAGTTTACAAACGGGTGCTCTAAAATGTGGTCGCCGAACGTTCCTTACGTAATGCATGAACCCGGCGGGGAAGACTGGCCTCAGCACGGCCGGACCGCACCCTCTGCGCGGACCAGCTCTGGACGAGGCCTGCGCGGAGGTCGCGAGCAGCGCACCCAGGTCCCGTCAGGCCAGGCCCTCAGGAGGACGCTGTGGCCCTGAGACTGTGAGGGGGAGGAATACAGGCTCCTCCCGGAATTAACGAGCCCCTCATTGCCGAGGTAATCGTTCCTGTGAAGATGAACATCACAATAACGCCAAAACTATGTTTTAAGAAAAATGATTTTAATTTTGAAAGCTTTCCGCTTACTGCATGTATACAGGCCTAAACCGACTATTGAGATGACTTATGTCCATACAACATAAAACCCTCCCCACAATTCGAAGCTGGGTATTTGAGTGCGAGTGCGGTGCACAGGGAAGGTACGAGTGTGAAGAATTCCTATCCGGCATGTTGGCAGTGCGAGTCAGGAACAGCAGCTGTAGTGACAGCGTGTGCTGGACGAGCAGTGCTCAGTTCATGGAACCCAGAGAGTTCGCGAGCGCGAGACGTTCTCCGAAGAAGTGACGGTATATCACGGCGGTGACATTACGATTGGAAACAGGGACGCACGAGCACAAAAAAAAAAATAATTCAGTACTTTTACAAAATATTCCTACGGAAACCAGTTGCCAATAAATCGTTTGTAATAATACAAACACTTTGTACAAACATGGCTATGGTTATTTTTGCACATATTAAATACGTTTTCCAGATAATTCTTAGTATTTACTAGCTCATGCCCGGCATGCGTTGCAATGCCTCATTTTTTTTGTAATTAGTTTTAAGTAGATACACATACAAAGCATCTCTATATCTCTCCCTATATCGCTCTAACTCTCCCTATATGTATCGCCATATCTCTAACGATATCTCAATATCTATATATCTCTCCACAGCACTTTAATCTGCAGTGTGGTTCGGAGTGGAGGTGTCTCCCCACGCCGCGCACGAGGCTTGTGGCGCAACTGCGGTGCTTTGCCGCGCCGACAGCGCATTCCGCCGCCCTTCCGTCTCCACGCGCGCGCAGTCCGCTCGGACCCCGCCCTCCCCGGATTAAACAAACACACGCGAGCACATAATACGATTACAGCAACTTACGTTCCTAACATTACATATATATTATTGTAATCTTCAGTAGGCTACAATTATGTATTCATCATGGGCGTATCCCGTGGGGGACGGGGTGTCCAGCGCCCCCTGGAACTAAGAAGCCCCTCATTGAGGTGGGCCCGCTTTAGCTTGCAAAAGCATGACTGTGAAACGGGTTTGAGGTCGAAACTATGTTTCATTGAAACAAAAAAATATATATTTTTAAGTTGTCTGCTTATTGCACGCATGAAGGCCAACACATGGATGGATAATATACCAAATACAAGCATAGTATCCAGATATGTCTTGTGTCGGTTAACCCCACATGTATAACTCTCGACCCGCGCGGGCCTCCTTTGCGAATCCTACAGATTTGCGCCCCCTACATCCTCCTCATTATAGCCCGACATGCCTCAAACACAGAAACAGCACGGATTTTTTTTTTCAATTAGCCTACATTTAACGACGGTTTACACTCGAGATTAAGTAAAAGCCAGAGTATGAAATATCCAATATTCTTTTCTCTAGCAAACTCATTACTTAAATTTCTATGAGTAAGAGCAGGATTTTAAAGGTGATTTTAAGGGTGACTATAAAGATTCTTTAAAAAGTTCAATTATAAGGAAAACTTATATAATGGTTATACTGGACCCCCTTCTTCACAAAATCCTGGCTACGGCCCTGCTGCAGCTCACCCTTGACAGTTACAATTCATTATCTATCCAGCAACTGCAGTTAGGGCTATATTCCAAAACGTTCAAGTAACGTAGCGAATAAGCACTGCCGTTGGGCTATGACCGTAACCTAACTCGCGGGCCGTATTCCAGAACGTGTTCAAACCGAATTCCAGTACGGAAACAAATTGGCAACAGTTTTTATAAACGGTGCCCTGCGCGACGCTAGAAACTGGTTTCAATGCATTCTAGCAAACGTTTCGCAACCATCGATGCAAATGTTACGGCAAAAATACTAGACACAGCAGCACCATCGCACAAAAATTAGAAATGCCTATTAAAGTGTACAAAATGTATTTCAGGATAGTTTCGCTATCATAAAGTTTCATTTGGCACACCAACACACTTGGTACGTCCCCCGATGATCACAAAAATTACTACACGCTTGTAAATGGCGCCAGACGCGGCTACGCCATCTGGACGAAATCATCGTAAAAGTGAGCTCAGCGCATGCGCGGAGTTTGGGCAACAGATCGGCATCGGATAGGACATCAAAATCCGTTCCCCAAAAATAATGGACTGACTGTGTCCTATAAAGCAATAGGAATACGGTTAGGGTACAGGTGTAGCATACTCAACACCTAAACCCTTTTTGTGTCTTGGAAAACCAGCCTTAGAGGAATGGAAATTTCGCGGATTCTTTTGGTCAATGCTGGAATGCAAATCTTCATACTCTCGCATTGTGTTCATGTTTTAACTCGCCCCTCTACGATCGTGAGCCAATGACGCCCATCTAGCAGAAATTTAAGCCGACCAGGTAGTGCCTGAAAACAAACAGGTTGCCAATAGGAAAATAAAGCTGACGCCAAACGAATGCGCGGAATTACCGGGTCTCTAACTACAGCAAAGGGTCTTTAATCTGGCATCAAGCCATGATAAGTTATTCTGCCAGATTATTTATTATTAATACAAAAAAAACGAATAAATAAAAGATTTGTATTATTTTTTTTAAATTGTTTCGGTTAAAATCAACTAACTCCCGAATATACCCGAAAAAAATATTCGAGCGCAAATTACGTAACCGGATTACAGAATGTGCCGAGACGAAGAATGCCGTGTTAAATACCACCAGCTATACTCCGTATTCCATTTTGACACTTCTGTGTTCCGTTGTGAACAGGTTAGGCATGCCGTGGAAGGTAGGAGATGTTTTTTTTCTTCTGCAGACTGAAACTATATATATGTATATATATATATGTATATATGTATATATGTATATATATGTATATATATGTACATATATATGTATATATATGTATATATATGTACATATATGTATGTATGTATGTATGTATGTATGTATGTTCAAGTTTCATTAATACTCCGAGATGATTCTTGTGAGTTCATGATCAAATCACTTTCAATCTTCTAAAAATACAGTTTAAGAACGAAATTCGGAAACAGAACTACTCATCCGTCCTCAGCGTACTCAGGTTTCCGTAAACAAATAGCACTCTGGTCTAAGCGGTTTATACGTCGCTTGGTTGTCTTCTGAAACTCGGCGCACGATAGGCGCCTGATAGGCGGCGCAGGCCGGGCCAAGTCGGAAAGCGTGTCGCACCAACACGAAGCGGTTGTGTGCTGTTTCTGCTACTGGCCCGCAGTTAACGCAAAAAGCCTATCTGGACCAACAAGCAACCCTCGACCAAAGAAGTTTACCTGCAAAACTGCTTCAGCTGTCCAGTATCGACATTTTACGTTTGCCAAGTAGAAGTAACCAAACGATAGTACCAGCTCCAGAACGATATGTGTAAAGAACATTGTAAATCACAGTTTTTAAATAATTCCGTGAGTAACACGAACAGACCTAGTACTAACAGAATCAAGACAGGTTGGTGCTTTATTTCGAGGTTAGTGTTTGCAGGGGGACTAACTTCAAAAACATGTAAGCGAGTCTTTCAGTGAAAAGTTAAATCTCGGTAACGAGCAAATTTATGTCTTCTCTTGTTGAAAATACACCTATAATATGAAAC
Organism: Bacillus rossius redtenbacheri; assembly: GCF_032445375.1. NCBI lineage: Eukaryota > Metazoa > Arthropoda > Insecta > Phasmatodea > Bacillidae > Bacillus > Bacillus rossius. The sequence goes on along the minus strand of NC_086330.1, from coordinate 114,290,918 downwards.
TGTGGCATCGGACACGAAATTTAACGTAGAATTCTTTAAAATAAATGCCGAGCGTGATGAATATACGCAATTTGTGTTTTCAACTACATTTCTGGACGCGAATCATACGTAGTTTTCTCACCCGCCGCTAAGTCGACTAACGAATCATTCGATCTGCAGAGCAACATTTAAAACTACATAATGAAACTGCTCCGATAAGAGCGATAAAGACTCGAAAAAATACTAAACCCCAAATTTTGACCTGATTTTCGAAAAGGAATTGTATTAAAATACTGTATATTTTTGTTAAAATTCTTAATCAGCTAATACTATAAAGTTTCCCTCTGTCTTTGCAAGCTTATGTTCGCGTCAACCGCCACAGATGGCAGCTCCATGGTTGCTACACATTTCCGTTCCATTACTTTCGTCGCATTCACAAAATTACTCCCATCAAATGCCGTGTACCAAGAGCTAAGATGTTACACACAATAAGAGCTTCGTAGCCTGCAACGAGATTTTCCTCAGTGTAATAATTATGAAAGTTTCACGTGACTGATAAATGGATACAAAGTGTATGAAGACGTTATCTTTGACTCAAGGCGATAGCAGGGCTTCCGAAAGAGTTTAACTAAACGTAATCAACTTCATCATGAAAAAACGGAGCTGTTGTGGGCCTCGATAGAAGTCTGGAGGCAGGAAGAGGCTTCCCAATATCCTGTGTGGTCGTACTTGAGGTTAATTGGCATTTACATCACCTCGCCTCGATAGCCGACGTTCGGTTGTTCGTAACAGTTTGCCAACCGGGTGAAGTTGGCCCACTTTCCGTACAGCTGACGTCACTGTAAGTGCCGAGCGCATAACTCACTAATGGGGCGTTTTGACAACTCGGCGACTGATTTCAGCCACGCTCATGGAATCATGTAATTAGGTAACAGAAATGTAGCACGTACAGATAGATACACTGCAAGTCTCTGCTGTACGAGATTACAGCTTCTAACCCCACGTTGTCATTTGTAGCACACGCTAGACGTGAAAGTCGTTTACTATGTAACCTCGTTTACTTGTAAAAAAATATTGTTTCATTTTAGATCTATTTTATCTGTAAAGTTTCCAGGTGCACTATCCGATTCTTAGATGCAACGTTAACGATATTAGTATTATGGTACTGCACGATCACAATAGAAACACCATACTTCACGGAAATTAATCGTGTGGGTAGATCTAAGATTCGCAAATATAAACAACTATCAATCAAATAATGTGCAGGATCTCACCGGAAATTTCATTGTACATATATTTCGTATCCTGTCGGACGAACTACCTATTAGAAATATGAGAACAGTATTTGCATTAAAAATATGTGTTAACTACTTAATACACAGTCTTAATTGTAGGTTAGTAGTGCTAAAGCTCTGTTTTTACTTCCTGCATACTTACGGTATAAATTGATGCGTCATATCTGGCCTAATTTTAAGCTTTCTGTGACTCAGGCGGATATAATTAATTAGTTACGAGGATATCCACTATCTTCGCCGGAAAAAAATATCAGGATGAAGTACGAAATCTCTAGTGGGGCATGCTTGGATTACAGTATTTTTCATGATTCAGTGTGCTGTATGAACAACACATCTGTGACACAGTGACACAAAAAGATTACCTAAAAACTAATCTCGCGAACAAAACGTTTATTAGTCCACACTATCCCTGTCCTCATAAACTCTTAAAAACAATTATCGGAATATTAGGACGTGCTCCGTGGAGGGTAAATAGTATGGTTATCCATTGCAAGAATCTATGTTTCTCCAATCTCCTCCATGACTCTGGCTAGCGTTTCTCAAACACTGAAAAAAAAATTTGCTAAACATACATTTGAAACGCTCGTTTAACTATTAGAAAAAAATTTGTACCAAGTTTTAAAAAAATGTAAATTATTTTAATTTAGTTAAATGGAGGAATACTGACATAATTGTAATTGTTTGTTGAAATAGACATTTTAAACGTATTTATTGGATTCTTTTGTTTATTAATACTCATCGTCAAAATGCAGTTTTTATTTATTACGAAAATTACAGTAAACTCAAATTTGCTCATAGGCTAATACGAAAAATTTCACTTCTGTGCGGGATACGCAAATTAAGTATTGTTACGAGGATACTAGAGGCGAGGCACCGAGGCAGGTCAGACGACTCGACATGCCAGCCAGATCAGCGGGGGGTCCAGGGAATCCGATTAGGAGCTGCGCCTCTCTTCCTGTCTCTCGAGTAGGAGGGAGTGGACCTGACCCTGCGGGGAAGGTGATTGTCGCCTGAGGTGTCGGAGCTGTTGCCGGCTCTAGTATCCGAGACATGATCCAACAGGCTTACGGAATGGGTGCAAGGATGTGAACACACAGCCTCTCCGCACTAAGTGAAAAATCCTCTGCCTCCACGTGGGCACCGCTTTTGGGGGCGAATAGTAGTGACTATGTTGGGATGGGTAGTCTCAACTTCTAGTCATATCATCGCCTTAACTAAAGAGGACAATGCCGGGCGTAACCCTGCCGCAGTGCATCCTCAATTGCATGTATGGGACCATAAATGGTGAATTGGCTGAATCTGCGGGCAACAGCAGATGCGTTTGAAGCCTTTCTGGGGGGTTCGACTGCCGAGCCTCGGTGTCTCGGTCCCAAGGGCCCCATAATGAATGGATTAGGCCTATGGTAATGGAAACGACCGAGAATGGCGCCGGAATGTTCGGGGCACCCGGGTTTAAAAAAAGAGCTGTAAACTGCTCGCCTAGGTGTGATACGTTCCCCTAGTCCAGAGGCCGGGGAGGTACCGAGATAACCCCGAGGCCCTCCAGCCCACGCATGACCGGATTGTCATTTCTAGCCAGGGCTCTCTGCGGTCGCCGCCGGATGAGTTCAGGCACGTCCGGGCCTTAATCGGTTGGAAATATGTCGGGCCGAGGTAGTCCGAGGAGACGAGGACATCCAGAGGAGTGACTCTGAAGAGTGGCGGTCGGTCAGCCTGTTGGCGAACGGTCTTTTGCCGCATAGACACCCAGTTGGTAGTAGTACGGGAAGAATCCATGAAAGATTGAATGGTGTCCGTATGAGGTTTTCTCCAAGACCCAGGATTCTGATTGGGTAGGACTCGTACTTGGTTGTGGTGCTCCAATCACTTGGAGCAGACTCCAAGGGTTCTCTAGCCCGATGCGGAGTCGACGTGGTAAGCGACGACACAGCTCCGGTACTAGCCTGGACAGCTAGCAGAGGTTGGATAGGCCTCCACCGGACCACGGGTTCACTGGGTGTTTTGAGGGGTCCCAGTGTGATGTGGGAGATCGGGGAAGGCTCCAGCAGTGCTGATAAAGTCTTACGGCTCAGGACACAGCCAACTGTCTGGTCAGCTGAGTGAGGTGCGGGGCTGAGGCGGTGACTATGCTGGGTTGGTGGCCCCCGCCGCTGCTCATTTCTGAAGCTCTAATCCCCTCCCGATCAAACAACAGGGAGTGATCCCTAACAGTTCTGTTTGAAATAAGCTCTGGAATGTATATAAAACGAACTGGAGGTTTCTCCCACCCTACCCTTATAGGGCGCATATGTGGGAGGGGAATGTGAGAATGTCAGCCGTAGGTCGGAATAATATGTCTCTCGAGTGTTCGGAAAGTTCCCAGAGCCGTCTGCGTGGAGTGGAGTAATTAGGAAACCATTTTTTTTTCGTAGCTTCGAGTGTTTATTCTGGATTCTGATGACGCGACACTTCGGAGGCCGGGACTTGGCAGGCATGTAAGACGGGGGCCGACCTGCGACGAGCAGCGTGAGAGTGACAGAGGCCGGTGGCGACACCGGCGTATCCTCGGAGTGACCTGCGAGGGCAGTGAAGTGAATAGGGAGAGTGACCCCGTGATGAGCGATAGTGGACGGCGAACGGTGGGCTTCGTGTGCGAGGATTGGTGCACCGGGGACCGAAGCATCTGGGTGTTGCGTGTGCGGCGGACGAGTGAGTAATGCGAGGCAGTCTGTTGAGACAGAGGTGCGCGGTAACAGACGAACAGAAGAGAGAGCCACCGTCAAGCCAAGCTCCAGTGGGGAGAGTGAATAGTGGACTTAATGAAAGAATGATTAATATGCGGCCAGACAGTTATTGTATAACTTGATTAATAGTGTGAAATTTGACTGTATTTTCAATAGTATTAGTTGCAAATTATCTTATCTCCTTTCGTAACCAGATTCTTTCAAAGTGTTGAAATACCAAAAACCAACCGGTTGTGGTAATATATATATATATTACCACAACCGGTTGGTTTTATATATATATATATACACACACACCAAAAGTGAACACAATGTCTTATGCCTCCCACGTATATATATACATATATTGACCAAAAGTGGACACAATGTATTATGCCTCCCAGGTACATATATACACATGTATATATGTAAATATACACACACATATATATACATATATATGCACCTGGTAGGCATAATACATTGTGTCCACTTGTGGTCAAAATGCACTTGAGCTTCGCTTGACGTTCTTTCTGGTGGCGTACAACTCTTAAGATCTACGATATGCCAAAAATGCACGTATTTTGGGTATAAAATCGTTGAGTACAATATTGCGAGGTAGTAAACGGCTCTCACGAATGTGACATAGTGTGTTGTGCCTCCGAGAGCTCGCCGCAGCTGCCAGCCACGCGCCCGCTTGGACGCCCCTGGGGGCGGCGCGGCGGCTCGGAGACGCGACGAGCGGCGCCTCGCCAGACGAGTGCTGACCCGCCACCCGTAGATGAAATTTTTAACTGAAAATAGTAAATAATTTTACATTCGATTACACACGAATTTACGGCAATTAACTTAAGTTTACAACTTTTTTTTATCCCCCGTAAGTTACGATCATTAAATGTGCAGGTATTTGTCCAGACTTCCTTATAAACCCGTTAACTTTTCATACCAAACCTAGAAAACATTTTTTTTCTTCTCTAAATGGCGACGTTTCTTTATGAAGACGCAAGAAGTACACCTGCGTACTTCACTTCCAGTTCGAACGGCCTTTGTTGACGTCAACTCCGACTAACATTCACTCAGCAACCACTTAACAGAAATGCTAAAATTTATTTTTGACATAATAATCTTCATTATTCTCTTGCTATATATTCCTATTGCCTGTCCTCATCAGCTCAATACCACGTGATATCTAACGCTCCGTTTTGATAGCGGATCGCAAACTGTAGAAATGTGGAGCTCACAACTCATCAATATTCGATTACAACGAACGAGTAACAAAAAATACGTTATATGTGCTAAAGTTTGTGGTTTCGGAATTAACATAGCAACTTAACGATGAAAAGGTAAAAGCTATACTTGTTCAGACAGGATAAGACCGCTGGAAAGTCGTGGCTCCGATGTTGATCACTGAGACGAGTATTTGTTTTGTTCACATATTATTTTACACATGTTCTTTTGTAATACACTTATTAACATGTATATTTCATGACGTATAAGGGGAAAACCTGGTGTGCAAACTATTTACAGCTTGTACAAAATTATTAATTTTTCAATGCACGACTGAAATTCCAAATTCAAAGTATCTAAATAATGCCATTTACCATACTGTAAGATTATACTTTGAGAATCAGACAGGTCCAACGAGTAATGCAAACAATACGATAACATTCATGGCTATCAACTAAAAGCAATTCAAAACTAGATTATCTTGTTAGATTTTGTCTTTGGTAAATTATTTGATCAATTCAGTTGTACCAAACTAAATTTAAAAAAAACCTCTTGGATTGACGTAGTTCTGTTTTGCTGTGTGCTAACATATTTTAAATAAAGTGTGCTACATAATTCTACAAGCAAAAAAGACAAAGACAATAGTCGTTACATCAAACGAAATTTGGAAATATCATTTTTTAACTCGTCTCCAAACTCGCTCAAAATTAATTTTAAAAATCGACCAGGATCTCGGACGGAAAACGGAGGGTAAACGTTTTTATTGCTGAACAAAAACGAAGATAAACAAAAAAAAAGAGAAAGGTCCAATGTAAAAAAAGTTTGACCTGCGGTCAGAAAAACCGGCATCGCCACGTCGTCGATTTTGGCCACCCCTGTTTCCGCCTGTAGCGCGACTGTGTGTGAGAGTGTACGTGTGTGCAAACTGAGCGCTCGCGACCTTGGACGAGTTCGGTGGCCCTTCCCTCCCCTCCTTTCCCCCTCCCCGTTTATCACTCCCTCTCACTCCCTCCTCCCTCCACTCGGCGTAGCACAACCTTCTCCTCGTTCCGCGAAAGCCCATCTCCCGCGCATGCACGTCGGGCATGTGTCGATACAGCCAGCCGGCTCCCCTCTCCCCCTCCACAACCCCTCCTCCAGCTCGAACCTGACAACCTCCTAGCATGCCACATCGAATCACCCCGCCCCCTTTCCCCTTAACACGACACCGACTTGCTGTCAAGCGTGGCGTTTATAATGGGAGGCAAGGACACCGCTTGCAAGCCTGATAGCATCCCGAAGGCCCCGCCTCCTCCCCCACCGGCGCCCAATAGCAGCGCGCAAAGACCTTCCCCAACTCCACCCGGAGCGCGAAGCACTCAACTTCGTCCTCTCTCGCTGAAACCGCCTGGGGGACCGTAATAGTCGGAGGCGGCAATATCCAAGTGCTCTACAGATACTAACAACCGGCACGAGATGTGACTACAAAATATTTTACACATTAATTGTTATAAATTATATCATCTGGTGTCAAATATTATTTTATTTTAAGAAATTTGAAGCAATGAAAGCTTATTTCCTCCCTTAAATCAGTATGACGATTAAAATAAAAAATAAAAACTAAGAGAAAAAATTGTTCTTTTCGTTGTCATAATGTTGGTACCACATGTATTTAACAGATTTCACACTTGGCATACCCTCTGCCATCTATTTGACTGACGTAACAACAACACCAGGCTTTCACACAAAGCTTTTGGAGCTGTCCAGTGTTGTCTCTAGCGTATTTGGCTACATTGGCCGAAAGCACGAAGCCTATGTACTGATGGGAGCCGCTTGCGTGGATATCACACACGCACAATTCACAAGTGAATTAGCTTGTTTCATAAAAGTACATTTGGAATCTACAAACCACGTGCAATATTCAACATTTACAACCGTTTCATAAAAGTTAATACTCTGTTGTGTTCCATAAAACATATTTCGTAAGAAAACACTTGTAGATAATAATAATTATTACAAGGCATTTGGATTCTAAAACACATTACAAGTCGAAAAATAAAGTTGGAAAAATATTTTATGAATTAAAATTCTCGTGATGAATTATTTTTGTGTGAAATACATATAATGGATGTGTTAAGTGATTGATTCAGATGAAGAAGCCACATATGTTGGTTAGAATGGAAAGGTATTTCAGAGAAAGAATTATCTTTAATTTGTTAAATAAAATGAACGCAACGAAAGTTTCAGGATCAGTTCATTTAAAGTCCTTTGATTCTAGCAAGGGAAAAAATCGATTTAACATCATATATTCGACATATGCCATTGCTTGTTTGCGATGGTTTTAATAAGAAAAAATAGCTTTGTTGAATTGACAATAAATGCAACATTTCTAGACAACTCTGAGCATCCTGGTCAAGAGGGAGGGTGTGTATGTGTGATATTTTGCCAGAAAAAAAAACTGCATCACATACGAACATAACAGGCTGACATTATAGCACCTCGGCCAGTGGAGTAGCTTAGTGCCTAATGCGCGCTAAATTCAAATTTGCGAGCTAGTGTTCGTGTTTGTAACTTTGCACGGTTGCGTTTTCGGACATCTGTTCCTTAACAAAAGTTGCTTGTTCTGGCATTCACTGCCACCCATTAAATCTATGCACAGTCACTTACTAACATTATGTTGTTTATGTTTACAACTTTTTTTTTCGTGATGAACCTGCAGCCGTAGTTTGTCGGTTGGATTCCGACTCATTCTTCTTCGATTAGTCAATCACGAGAGACCTCCTCGTATTGGCTCTAGTGCCAGCTAATCAACGGACAGCTCTTCTGCCATTGGCTACTTTCGGTCAGTCATCTATGGCATCGTCTCATTGGCCAATTGGAGCATGTGGCTTCTACCTTTTTTTATTGTTATTTGAGAGAGCTGAAATGTTTCGGGCTAGGCCATGTAGTTTTCAAACTATAAAAATCACACGAAACACTGAAAATTTCAAACTTATATAATAATGTTGTTAACACTTGAAATGCCTCATTTATTTTTCTGTCACTCGACGTAATTGCTTGGAATCAAAGGCCACGTGATAAATGGCGAAGTTTTCACATTATCTTTACAATAAAAAAAATTCGCGACGGAGATTTTTTTTTCCGTCGTTGAGCAAGGCCATCACTGGTGCAGGAACGATATTCCCGGCTAAAATCAGAATGCAATTGTTCGAATTCCTGACTTTGCATGCACGCATATCATTGGCCATGACAGCATAGCTTCTAGTTCTTGGTTAATAAGAATTAAAAACCAAGGTTCGATACCTTAGGCCACTTTTGGACCTCTGAAATATCACTCTGGGTTTCTGCGGCTATCACTTTTCACTTAGCATTGTTTTCTATCTGAAAAAAATTATTCTTTACAAATTTATTTTACATAACAGACATGTAGGGATCTTTGTAGGGATCTTTGTAGGGACGGGAACAGTCCTTAGAATTTAAAATTTCAGTTACAGTTACGTTATCACTGAAAACCTTACATATTGTAAACAATTTTTAGAAAAATTGTCCGTGGATATAGAGATTAATTTGAGATTGAGAAGAGCCAATTGGCTGAATTTTGACAAACACATCGTATAGCCTGTCACACGCTTAGTTTTTAGTACAGAGGAAATGAAGAAAACTGTTGCCAGATTGATACTACTTGGCTTAACATTAAAATTATGGTTTTATATACCATAAATATTTATAATAAGTTTCAATGTTTATTTTTTAATTTTACTATTTATTGGTTTTTCTTAAACATAAAATAGTGTATTGTTACGAACGCGAGAGTTAAGACCGCGATGCGCGCCAGGTTCGGAGCTGGCTGGCGGCCTTGCACGGACACTGACGTCACGCGCCGTCCATCAGACGTAAGGCATGCCACGTGTGCCTGGCCGGATTACAAGGGTCCTCGCTGCCTACCTCCCCTCTTCACTCCACGCGTATAATCCATCTCGGGTTATTATCACCTTTAACAGCCTGGAAATTCCGGGCTTACAGAGGCCACGGCGTGGAGGAGCGTGAATAAGCGTCGCCATTCTCGATGTTTTTGGCGTCGGGTCACCCCAGGATGACGCGACTCGTCACCGCCGATCTCGTCGATTCGAGAAGGACGCCACTGGTACTTGAGCAGTGACGCCGGCCTCCGCGGGAGTTCCGAGCGAGTTCAGAGAGTTCGGAGAGTTCCGCGAGTGAGGGGAAGTGCGACATCGGCGAAGAAGGTGAGAGACCTCCTCGAGAGTGGCGCGACGCGGAATGACGGGATAGAGAGTGTGCGACTGAGTGGCGCGAGACTGTGTGTGTGAACAGGCGCGAGGTAAGGGGTGAACCACTGTTGAGCCTAGCTCCAGTGAGGAGTGCGAACTATGGAACTTGACAGACATTGATTGACTTACAAATAAACATTTTTAAGTGCCAGTAATTGGTGATCGGACGTTTTTAAGTACAATTATTTGTTAGTATTGTAAATATTAGTAATTAATAAAACTTTATTTGCTATCCCTTACAACCCAGTTCTCCTCTACATTAAACTCGTAACAGTGTTTTGACAGTATTAGTACGGTTTTCCACTTTCTAAAAAATTTACCATTTATAAACACTAATATTTCACAGGAGAATTTATTTATAGCAGTGGGTATAAAATTGTATGAAATAATTTGATAAAAATTGTTGAAACCAAGACGGCACTTTTCGGTCACGTTTCTTTAGAAGTAAGTATTGAATTTCTCAAATAAATACAAACAGAGCATGTCTTTCCAATATTCTCAATCCAAATGTTTTTTTATAAAATATATATATTTTTTAAATTCATTGCATTATAAAGCTTCGCCTAAAAAATTTGCACTCTTTGCGTGTATCTACCACCAGAGCTGACTGAAACAAAGTGTTGGGAAGAGAGAGAGTAAATGCCCATTTAAACACATACTGCAATATAAGAACGAGACACACTGTAGCCGCACGGCGACGCGGACTGCGGATGTGGCCGTTGTGGTACGCTATCCTACCAACCGCCAGCTCTTGCCTCAGTAAAGATGGCAACGATATATCGATGCATAGTAAATATCGATATTTCAGGTAAATATCGATAATTTGATATCGATATTTTTTATATCGTTATTTTGCTCCGATAGTAGGTATCGAAGTTAAAAAAAAAGATTTTTCAAGTAAAAACAAACCACAAAAATTACTGGGAATAAATATTGAAACATATAGTCTTTATTATTGAATAATAAGAAAAAATTACAAAAAAATTAGCTCTATTCATTTTTGCTTAAAAGAGCTAAACTTGTATTAGGTAATTTCTTTATATGAACTTAGACGCATCAATAACTCAAAATAACATATACTTAAATAATAATAATAGGCCTATTATAATAAGTAAAGCACGGGTAAAAGTTTGTGTGTTATAATAGATCGATACATGTAAAACATCGATATTTTCACGCCTATATTTAGAGGTATCGTTATAATTAAAGCGATATATCTAAAGACCTATATATCGATGTGTTGATAAGTTTTTCCATCACTATGCCTCAGTCCTGGACGGGGCATGCCCGCAGGTAGAGGCATCGTCAAAGGGCAAAGCGCCTCTACTGTAGCTCCTGTCGCGTGCTTGTCTGATGGTGGAATCACAACAGCGCGATGAGCGCGACCGTGAAATATCGCGTTATTGTGAGCATCCGATTACACCCGCGCGACGAGCAAAAAAAATTATGAATATATTGTTTTCCTGTCTTTACACACGCACCAATACAACCATCAAATGCTCACAGATCGACATTTTTAAAACTAATATGATACATTCAAATTTGACATTCACGTGGAAAAAAATTACTGTGCGTGATCATATTTTAAAGATGTCACAGATGAATTAAGTGAAAAAAACATTTAAAAAATATACGAGTAAAATAGTGTTACCAACGCACCAGGCCCACCATATTCGAAAACAAAACTGACGTGTATTTCACTAACGTCGTCACGCCAGCGAAAATTCTCGCTCTGACGTCATAGATGTCTGGAACATGATTGGTTAGAAAATTATTTTATTTGCGTCGTGTCCATTGCAACTGCTACGCTAGTGCGAATCCAGCATTAATCGCACGTATAGGTAATTAACAAGTTTGAAATTTGCATTACTTGAGATTGTTGTAGAGTTAAAATTTGGAGTTATGAATGAATACGAAGTAAACATTTTTACAGCCGGTAGAGTAACATCAGAATCACAGGGTAACGAACGTGAGTAGGTAACCAAGTTATCAAAGTTAATTAATGTAACGATTATCTCTCGATGACGTGGGATTTTAAAAATGTTTTCAATTGAATAATCTTATTAGCAGATTATAGATGTGACAGCATTTTGCATACATTAGCATAATTTTTGATAGTTTGCACACTTTTGCCTAGTTTTGCCTAGTTTTGCCTAGTTTTGCCTAATTTTGCCTACTTTTGCATACTTTCGCAACTCGTAATTCGCAACTCTAAACTCTGATGTATCCGGTTTAAGCTTTAGAATAGTGACATACAACATTTCCAATATGGTTATGTATCATATTTGAGCCATAATAAACCCATTAATTTATGCTTGGATTCCATTGAAGACACGGACAGTCACTAGTACGTAAAGGCATATTTTCAACGCATGATTACGCGTTTTCTAAATATTAGAGTGCCCTTAAATATTTCCCATCCATCTTCTCTGTGGATTTTTTTAATCTACAGAAATTCTTCCACATAATGTAGTCTCTCAGCAACTTGAAGTTGAGGTTCTTCTCCCAGTGTCACTTCTAACGTGACACAATTCCACGTTAGATGGTTCTGTTTAATGTTCGTGGCTCTAGCCTACACAATATAACTATCATAACACTGAAGATGTACGTTTCTTAGATGGATATTTAAGTAGAAATGAAAGAGGCGTTTATATGAAAACTGATTATATTTCAATGTATGATGAATAAGTCAGACACAAGTTTCCATTTTTAATTTCGTTTCAATTCAAATCGTTTTATTTCATTACAATTGGTTTCTTTCGATTCCGTTTCATGTTGTATCACTTCATTTCATTTATTTCATTACATTTGGGTACTTTTTATTTGTTTGGATTTAATTCATTTTGTTTGATACATTAGGTTTTAATTAATTTCATTTCATTTGGTTCCATTTATTTCGTTTCCAATTATTTCCTTTGTTTCACTTTGATATATAGAGTTATGTATCATTTCAATACATTTAAATTCTTTACTTTTGATTAATTTCGTTTCAATTCAAATCGTTAAAATAATTTAATTTCGTATCAATTCAAATCGGTTTATTTAAATAATTTTATTTTTCAAAAAAATTATGTTCAAATTTTTAAATATTTATTTTCTTTGTGAACATGTCACTTTGAAGCTTATAAAGACTCGCGGTTGCCAACAATCGCATTATAATCTCGTTAGCTCACTTCAACGAAGTTTCACGGAAATTATTATTTTCTAAGTACGGAGAGTTTTTCATCAGCAATGCCTTTAACTCAACGGCTGCAGCTACATTTTTACCTTATGTCCGGAAGGTATTTTGGTATTTTATAATTCATTTATTCTTCTTCGAGGCGTGTCAAACTACCAAAGACCTAATTAAAATGCAATTCAAAAGTAAAATGAATGGCATAGTTACATTCTAGCCTCTCTCATAATAATAACAACGCGAATTTTGCTGGTCTCTAGTAAAATGTAATATGGTTTAACTCAATTTTTTTTTTAAAGAAATGGAGCATAAATGTCTTCTTCCTATTGTCTCTCCTAGTCATGTTTAGGCATTTTCGCTGGAAAGCCTATTACTTGCCCTTGGCTGTCGCAGTGAGACACAAGGCAGTATTTCAATCGCAAAAACTACATTCTACAAATCAAAAACCAGCAGGTATTCAATGCACACAGATATAACTGTTACAAATACGGCGGAGGAATTCAAACATTTCCCATAATATCTAACTAATTCATTAATCGTTTTCACGGTAACATTCATGGAGTGTAAATATTCTGAAATTTTGATTTGTTTTCAAGTCACAAGTTTAAAGGAAAGATCATAGTGGACTCAACTTCTTGAGTACCGACTCGATGCTAATTAATTAAAGTCTTGCCGCATGGCAGCTGGTGTGGATGGTTCTGTGGAAGAATTAGCAGAGCACTGGCGATTTTCATGGAATATTTTTGATTGGTCGTGTTCGAATTTCTGTGGAAGGTTTTGTAGTGTGGTAGTGTGTTCTTAGTGTTAAAAATGGTAATTTATTTTAGAGGGATTCAAGGTATCTTGATGAATGATTTGAAACTCGGTGAACATGAGGTCTGTTGAAGCAGTTACAGCATAATGAGACAATTATGATAAACACCCATGTTTGTACTATACAAAAAGTATTAACTATAATAATACAACAATTTGAACAAGCTACACAAGTCAAAATTCTACAAGTGATTGTTTCTTACACAGAAACATCGACACCTGCTGCCATGGAGGCTTGGCTAGCAGTTTTTTACTGGAAGCTTCTAGAGGAGTATGTATGCAACCTTCCATCGTGTGAGACAGGCTTTAGACGCAGAAGCGTAGTCCGGCTCACACGCTCCAACTGGGCGGATCATGACGCTTGTTAATTCTTTCCGCAGCTGGCCTTGCGCAACTCATGTCCCGGTGGCGAAGGCAATGACATTCTTATCTGCAAACGATAGATCACGGTCACTGCACAGCCATCCACAAACACTCGAGAATCGTTTTTATTAAGGAGGAAACATTAAAAAAAAACGTCGAAGCGAAGAATTCCTGTAATATCTCGAGTCGTGACTGCTCTTGACAACTACGGACGTTCAACATTTTCCGAACATGCGATCAGCAAGGTTTTTGTACACAAAAACGATGGAAGCAACACACGAGTCAGGCAACATACGGATTAAACATTCACTTCAAGCGAAGCATCTTCTTCCAAACTAAAAGTAAACAATCAATTCTGGACAAGTGGACCGTCTAACAGCTATACATGTAACACACAGTCTTAGATCATTGTGTCGGCCAGAAGTTGACACGTTAATGCACAACTTCTGGACATATAAACTAAGTCTACAGGGGCCTATGTACGCTGAGACGAGACACAATACCGACTAGGTAGATGTTAGAGTTACTCTGACCTCCTAGTGCAAATGGTGAGGAAGTGATAATTTGTAAAAGAAACGAGATAGAAAACTTTAAAATATAAATATAGCTTGAATGTGAATAGCGAATTGGTGGTCATGTCCAGTTTGGGTCGCGCATTCAGTTTTTACATAAAGAATAGAGCCTTTAAAAATGTTTTTGTAACATTCCTAAACATACAATGCAAATTAATAAAGCAATTAAATTGTATGTGACATTTACTACAAATATAGGGTCTCATTTCTAATTTTGTTACTGAAAAAGGTCAAATGAGAAGAAAATGTTATATATTTTAATGGCAAACTTCCCATTACAGTTGTAATGGAAAATAACTTCCAAAACAAGTTTAGGATACATTACAAAAAAAATACCATACAGTTTGGCGTTTTCTTGGTTTGAGTAGGTACACCTGGCTGTCACACAATCGCACAAAAAAAAGTGTGTACTTTTACCAAATATTCCTTTGGAAACAAACAACCAATAAATAGATTGTAATAGGGCTACTACAAGAAAGATATTGCAAATTTTAACAACACATGGCTATAGTTATTTATGCATACATTTAATACGTTTTTCAAGATAATACTGAGTATTTTTATTAAGAAAATTGGTGCATTATATTATGTTACGACCTATATGGGAAGAACAGAGTTCGTAACGGATAGCCCAATTAAGTTTGATTACAGTTTTATTAAGAACTAATATTTACATTAATAATAAATAATTGTACATAAAATGTCCGATCACCAATCATAAGCACTTAAAAATGTTTATTCGCAAAACACTCAATGTCTGTCAAGTTCCGCAGTTCGCACTCCGCACTGGAGCTAGGTTCGACAGTGGTTCGTCCCTTACCACGCAGCTGTCCACACACAATCTCGCACCACTTAGTCTAACTCTCTTGATCCCGTCGCTCCACGTCGCGCCACTCTCGAGGGGGTATCTCACCCTCTTCGCCGATGTCGCACTTCCCTTCACTCGCGGAACTCACCGAACTCTCGAAACTCGTCCGGAACTGCTCGGAACTCGCTTGGAACTCCCGCGAAGACCGGCTTCGCCATTTTATACTAGTGGGTCGTCTTTCCAGAACCGACAAGAGTGGCTGTTTCGAGTCGCGTCATCCCGGGCCGACCCGACGCCCGAAAAGTCCAGAAAGACAGCGCTCGTTCACGCCACTCCGCGCGGCAGCCTGCGGAATTCCCAAGGACGCTCAGCGATAGATAACAGCGCCGAGGAAGGACGATGCGCAGGAGAGGAGGGGGAGGGGGTAGCGACAACCCTTGTAATCCGGTCAGGCGCGCGTGGCATGCCTTACGTCAGTGGACGGCACGTGACACGTGCGTGACGCCAGTGACCGTGCAGGGCGGCTAGCCAGCTCCGAACCTGGCATCGTGGTCTGGTCTCTCGTGTTCGTAACTATATATATATATATATATTGTTACGATCGCGCTTGGCTGCAGTGCTTGGCGTCGCCGCGCTCGTTCGGCCTGTCTGCGCCCCCTTCCACCTGCATCCTCTCCCTGGTATCTCGTGCCATACTATCTCGCGACATCCTGACCGTCGCAGCGCGCACCTGCCTCAGATCGGGTTACTTAAAAGAGGCCGCACTGCGGAATAAAATGACTCAGACGCCTTTATCGGCGTTCTTAGAGCAGCCACCGCGTCCTTCGAGGACTCACGATGCGTTTCTGGGCATTTCGACGGCGAAGGTCGCGCGATATCTCGGAGACATGCCCGATTGTTCTGGATGGGAACCTAAGGGCTATTTAAGGAGGTTGGGCCGACCTTCGAGTCAGTCAGAGAGAGGAGTTGAGTGGGGAGTTCTCCCGCGGCGGAGTTTCCGGGCGATAGTGCCGCGGGTGCGGCAGAGTGGCGAAGTCCTTGGACGAAGGTTCCAGGGCAGGGAGTGAGTGAGTTCAGTGGAGTCGGGAGTTTCCGGGCGATAGAGTCGCGGGCGCGGCGGTGTCCCGAGTGAAGAGGCGAGCGAGGCGTCGAGTGGGATCTCGGCGAAGGGTGTGACGGCGGCGTCGGAGTGCGGCGACGGAGTCCCGCGGCGGAGACCCACGAGGGGTGCTGCGGCGTGAGTTGCGCCGGAAGTGCGGTCCAGCGAGGTGTGTGAAACGAGTGACTGGGGAATTGACCTTTTTTACGTGTAATTAATTATCTACCAATTTAGAAGATTATTTGTAAGTGACAAGTAGTGGTAATAAATAAAACTGTGTGTGTGAAATAAAATCTTTTAATTGGGCTATCCTTTACGAACCCCCCCGTGGTAAATCGTAACATTTTGGTGTCAGAAGTGGGATAGCCCTAATTAACAGATTTTGGATTTTGTTACATCATTAGAATACTAGTTAAGGATAGAATTTAGTTTACGAGAATAGTTAGTGTTTAGAACTTTAGTGAATTTGAAATTTTCTACAGTTAGTTTGAGTATACTGTAGTCAGTGTTAGTTTTGAATGTAATAGAGTTATTGTTAGTTAAATTAGAAGGTTCGGCTAGGTCATTTAAAATTAAGAACAGTATTAGAAAAAAAAATTATTTAGGCTTGTAGTATATGTGGACAAGAAAGATGGCTGCCGATGAGCTTAAGAATGTCCTGGCATTCTTGGCCGAACTGAAGAGTGGCCAGGAAGAAATGAAGAATGAAATGAAGAGTAACAGGGAAGAAATGAAGAATGAAATGAAGAGTAACAGGGAAGAAATAAAGAATGGCCAGGAGAAAATGGAGAATAGGCTGGACGAGATGAAGAGTAGCCAGGAGAAAATGGAGAATAGGCTGGACGAGATGAAGAAGGGTCAGGAAGAAATGTTAGCCAGTATGAAGAAGGGTCAGGAAGAAATGTTAGCCAGTATGAAGAACTTTAAGGAAGAAATGGTATCTAGTACAAAGAACTTTAAGGAAGAAATGGTAACCAGTATAAAGAAATTTACGGAAGAAATGAAGAGTGGAAGGAAGGAGAGTAAGAACCACCATGAAGAAAAGAAGAGCGGGTCAAATAATAGCCTAGAGGAAATGAAGAAGGGTCAGGAAGAACTGAAGCATGGCCAAGAAGAAATGAGGAATGAAATGAAGACCGAAGTGAAGATAAGCATAGAAGGGAAGAACAGCCAAGAGAAAAACAGCGAAGAGAAGAACGGCGAACAGAAGACCGGTCAGGAGAAGCACAGCGAAGAGAAGAACAGAGAAATGAAGACCAGCCAAGAGGATACCAGCCAAGAGAAGACCAGCCAAGAAGAGACCAGCCAAGAAGAGAACAGTGAAGATAATAACAGTGAAGAGAAGAACCACAAAGAGAAGACTAGCGAAGAGAAGACTAGCGAAGAGAAGACCAGCGAAGAGGAGACCTGCCGAGAGGAGACCAGTCAAGAGAACAGCGAAAAGAACAGTGAAGAGAACAGCGAAGAACACTGCGAAGAGGACATTAGCCAAGGAGAGGAGAACAGCCAGGACATGAAGATGAAAGAAGAGCTGAAGAAAAGCATAGAAGTAGTGAAGATGAGTTACGAAGTAAAGAATACTGAACAAGAAGAAATGAAGATAAACCAAAGAGAGAGGGCAAAATTCACAAAAGAGCTGAAGAAAAGCCGAGAAGAGATGTACATGAGTCAAGAAGAGATAGAGAAGTGCAAAGAAGAAACGAAGGAAGACCAAGAAGAAACACAGGAAGACCAAGAAGAGGTGAAGAAGGACCAAGAACAGGGGAATAAAGACCGAGAAGAGAAAATGAAAACAAAAAGAGTGAAGAAGATGGTGCAAGGAGTAACTGAAAGCAGTCCAGACGATATTCATAAGAACAAAGAGGGAATGAGGAACCAAGAAGAGACGAAGAAGAGCTGGGAAGAAATGCTTTGTGAACAAGTAGCTACGAGAGAACGAACAGAGAGAAAAAGGGAAGTAACAAGCGAACCATTGGGAGGCAACGAGCAATGCTCTCAAGAGAATCGGGTCCGTCCAAGGCAACGGTCGGCCCGTCTCGGGCAGCTGACTGAACGACATTGGTCATCAGCAACGCAGAAGTGTCACTGGGTGACGAGAGAAGCAACATCTACTGCGAGAAAGGGTTACCTGGTGAGACTGTACAGCCCGCGATGGAGAAAAGGCAGGAGGCCTAAACTTCGAGTAGCATGGGGACCTCCAGGAGGAGATGCATTACCTGTTCGGGACGAACAGGTTTAAGGAGGGGGCAATGTTACGATCGCGCTTGGCTGCAGTGCTTGGCGTCGCCGCGCTCGTTCGGCCTGTCTGCGCCCCCTTCCACCTGCATCCTCTCCCTGGTATCTCGTGCCATACTATCTCGCGACATCCTGACCGTCGCAGCGCGCACCTGCCTCAGATCGGGTTACTTAAAAGAGGCCGCACTGCGGAATAAAATGACTCAGACGCCTTTATCGGCGTTCTTAGAGCAGCCACCGCGTCCTTCGAGGACTCACGATGCGTTTCTGGGCATTTCGACGGCGAAGGTCGCGCGATATCTCGGAGACATGCCCGATTGTTCTGGATGGGAACCTAAGGGCTATTTAAGGAGGTTGGGCCGACCTTCGAGTCAGTCAGAGAGAGGAGTTGAGTGGGGAGTTCTCCCGCGGCGGAGTTTCCGGGCGATAGTGCCGCGGGTGCGGCAGAGTGGCGAAGTCCTTGGACGAAGGTTCCAGGGCAGGGAGTGAGTGAGTTCAGTGGAGTCGGGAGTTTCCGGGCGATAGAGTCGCGGGCGCGGCGGTGTCCCGAGTGAAGAGGCGAGCGAGGCGTCGAGTGGGATCTCGGCGAAGGGTGTGACGGCGGCGTCGGAGTGCGGCGACGGAGTCCCGCGGCGGAGACCCACGAGGGGTGCTGCGGCGTGAGTTGCGCCGGAAGTGCGGTCCAGCGAGGTGTGTGAAACGAGTGACTGGGGAATTGACCTTTTTTACGTGTAATTAATTATCTACCAATTTAGAAGATTATTTGTAAGTGACAAGTAGTGGTAATAAATAAAACTGTGTGTGTGAAATAAAATCTTTTAATTGGGCTATCCTTTACGAACCCCCCCGTGGTAAATCGTAACAATATATATATAATAGAATGACTTAATTTTGTTTTATTATCCTTATAAATGTGCGCAGTTAATGATGGAAAGATATTCAGGGAACGGTTTACAGTTAACTTTTAACTATTGGAGGCCCTGGGACAACACCCCGGTAGGAATCCGAACCCAGTATTACTGCGAAAACTATTTTGTAGTCATACAGTTGTTTTCATGTTAGTATACAAATTTACAAATTAATTGTCTTATAAAAATTGCAGTGCATTAAATATTCGCTTGTTAAGTAAAACGTGAAATTCCCAGAGACGTGGCGCTCTCACGGCCGCCGAGGAGGAAGTCTGCACGCCGGCCGCGTCACGGCAGCACCGCGTGGTAGCCCCCACCGTGACGTCACTGCGCCTCGTCCCCTCGTCCCGACTAGCCTCGCTCTCCCGCCACTCGCCGTGCAGGGACGTGCAGTAGTTGAAATGACACTGCGTTCTTGCAGCGGGGTAGACTGATTCAAGATGTTATTTTGGACACGCGACCTTGCTGGTTACACTGTATGTCATAAGAAACCTCAAAAAATATGCAGACACAGAAAACCGGATAAAATCAACCGATGTCAAAAAAACACTATGTTTACGTTTTTAGTTTTTAACATCCTCTTATTTCAGTTTCTTTTGTGTGTGTCTGCATGATCACCTTCTTTGTATATTAATCTCGGGCTCAAAGTCCCACTCCCCAACCTATAATGTAACTTTGGTTTTGTAAATGGAACAAAAATTTTAATAAAAGATAACAAATATTTGTAAACTTATACATTTACATGAAATAACTGCAGCACTACAAAATAGTGTTCGCAGTAACACTGGGTTCGGATTCATACCTGGGAAATTATGCTTTTTGTTTTCCCAGTTCCTCCAAAAGTTAAAGTTATTTGTAAACCGTTCCCTGAATAGATTTCCAGTATTAACTCCGCAGATTATAAGCACGATAAAACAAAATAAAATAAAAATTTTGAATATTTGATTATCATTTCTCTGATTCAAAAAAAAATGTTTAAATGAAACATTAATTACAATACAAAAATATGCACTAAATTTCGTAAGAAATACTCAGTATTATCTCCAAAAAGTATTTAATATATGCAAAAATAACCATAGCAATTTGTTGTACAAAGTGTCAATATCTTTCTTGTGGTATTACAAACTTTATCTTGTAGCTGGTTTCCAAAGGAATCTTTTGTAAAAGTGAAGAATTCGTCTGAAGTAATCTGTGTTCCACATAGATTACTTGGCTTGTGGCTTCGAGCCACGACAACAGAGAACAGTCCACCAGCTGTTCGGTCAGCCTTGCTGATGGCGACTGCAACGTCAAGCGAAATACAGGTGAACTCTCTTCACTATTGCCGCGGCCACAACGCACAAGCCAAGAAACTTCAGGCAATAGCCGCGACAGCCTGTATTCCGCACAACTTGATTTATTTTACCTTCCTGGTACTTATATGTGTACATATCATTTACTTAGCTAATAGTTACATATCCAAGCCATGCTGTAACGCTTATGTGAAGACCGCCTAAAAAAAAAACTAGTTATTTATGGTGCGCTAAACGTGGGACTAGAACCAACGACCACTTCCAAATAAGTAATGGGGACGCAGAGGCCCGCCTTAGAAATTTTAGACCGACATTCAGCAACAAAATAAATTTTAATTGTTTGTGATCAAAGTTTCAGTGGGTAAACTAGTTATATCATAAATTTAAAAAATTGCTATAGTGCAAGTCTTAAAGAAAATGTATTTTTGAATTCCGTACAGAATAATTCGAGGGAGAAGACGGCACTAGGTTAGACACGACAGGTGAAAATTAAAAAAAAAAAAGTTTTAAGCATTTATTTTTTGCAACATGTATCATTCGTAAATAAAGTTTTGGAGAAACAGACGAAGATTTCGTCTTGAAATGATAAATTTCAGATAATAATATCAAACAAAATTTTACACAATATACACATGTAAATTGGAAACTAATATTCATAACTGCTAACATGTTAAGGGGTCCACCTAATCAGGGGTGTATCTGCGTTAGTGAGGTGGTGGGATGATAAGTGCGACTCCCACTGGTGCTTCTAGTACGGTAACGCCGTGGACTGGTGCGCAGTCTTCTCGTCGTGCATAGGGTACCTATATATGAGTTTTGAGCGGTAATCATAATATTGTATGTCGGAGAAATGAAGACAAAGGTGCAATGCAAGTCCAGCTGAATGCTTTCAAACAACTGTACCTGGAGTTTCATACCTTGAAATTGATCTGAGAACTCGCGTTTTAGCCGTACGGGAAAAAGAACTACTCATCCGCACTCAGCTTTTTCGTAAACAAACACCACTCGGATTGGTTGGGGCAGTTTGTCTCTGAAGGTGTGCACAACCGTATGCATGACCGCGAGAAGGGGCGACGGTTGCTTCATGGTCGGCCGACCGGCTGGAGGGGGGAAGAAGCGGGGCGGCGCGCACCTGACCGAGCCGTGGCAGGGGGAGGACAGGAAGAGAGTTCCGGCGCGCCGAGCACAGGACACGGCCCGGCGACTCCGCAGGAAGTGTCTCGGAGCGAGGCGAGCCGCCCAGCCTCTACGACTCGGAAGTACGACCCCTCTCTGCCTCGAGTACACAAACACCTGCCAGGGGCTTCCCCGCTTCCCCCCCCCCCCCCCCAAATCAATCATTCCCTCCAACAAAAGGAGAGAATATGAAAGAAAACGGCGGGGGAAGCGGTTCTACCCCCTCCTCCGCGGAAAATAAATTCAAGGTTTGCTTCTGACACCGGCTTTGTATTCCTTCACATAAACGCAGCATCAACAGGTAAATAATACCTGCAGATATGTTAGTTACACAAATATTAATTGCTGGGCCTCTTAAAACTTTATTGTCATCATCCTACGAAAATAATAAGTTAAAAACTGCAGACATCGCGTGTGGAGTCATGGTCGTCAAGAGAAAAACTGCCGGGGAGGGGGCTGCTGCAAGTAATTTGGTCGGGCCCCTCCCCATTAGGTACCTACTTTATGCACAATTTTCAAAACCGTCACTATATATATAAGACTTCAAATCGTTAACGTGGCCACAGGAGTAAATCTGAGCGTATTGCATTATTTGTAAGGGTTCTAATGTTTATTATAATTCCCTGTTCTATCAGTGTAAACTCATACGTAGAGATCGGAAAAATATCGCGGATCCATTTTGCGATAAGTTAAAATAAAAACAGGTTAACTTTTGCTGCTTCTGTGATCTGACCAAAGTTAATCTGAAGGACTCTAAGCTAATGATGAACCATCAACAAAGAAAGATCGAATCACGTAGCATCCTAGTTAACAGGTGCCACGAGTCTTTCGCCGATGAGCAGGTGTAACTTGCCCCAGTACACTGAGGACTGTGAAGTCCAGCCCAGAGATCACTGGGACCACACAATTTTCCAGTCCCTACTTACACGTTAAAACAACCAAGAATGTTAACTAGGCCTCTCTCGACGACCCTGTGAGTTCAACCTGCTACATACATGTGACAGAAAATAATGTTGCCTTCCTGTTTTTCAGGGAGCTTCAAACGTGCAGTTTTGGACGTATAAAAGTTTGTTTCGCCGGTTTGATGTAAGAAAGAGACAAGTGATGCTGATATATCGACAATAAATGTGCCACTAACAGAGACACGGTTATTTACCGGATTCATTGGGTAGCAGAGAGACTTCAGCGCATACAAATCGGCTTTACGTTGCTCATTTGTAGGGCCATGTACTTTTCGCGAAAATATTTCCACACCAGCTGTATGTTAAATTTGTAACATTATCTGTGTTTCGTGGTTGGCTTTCAGGTACATGTCTACTGTGAGCACACCAATCATAGCCATCCAGTGCGGAGGCAAACGCGTCCTGAATGGCCTGGCCAAACAGGGTAACGGCTTCTCTCCGCCAATCACAAGGGAAGAATCGTTAACGCGGGCATACATGATTGCAGTCTAATGACCGATCATATTATTTCGCGCAAAATACATGGTCCCTTCTCTTGCGACCTGAGCTGAGCCAGTTAGCAGAAAAGGGGTTACACAATCACACGTAACCTTGTTTTCGACCAACGAGTAAGGACAGTATTATCTTTGAAAGATTTGTGCAATGGGAGTGCATGACTTGATGAAAGCTTTTGGATATACGCCATTGCTAGAGACCCGTAAAATTCGCGGGTCATTTCGTGTTATGCTAAAATTCAAATAATTATACCTTAGTTTTGCTTCTGTCATTGGTTCACTGTTAATCTGGAGGACTGAGGGCCAATTAGAGACCGTCACTCATAGAAGTGTCGAATCACAGGCCACCCAGTCGAGACGACTCACAAGTCAGCAGCCAATGAACAGTTGGCATTTGCCCGAGTGTGTAGAGGATATTGTAGTCTATCCTGGAGGTCATTGAACCCGCGAATTTTTCCGGTCTCTAGCCATTGCTAAGCAAGGGCGTATTTCCAAAAGCTTACATCGAGTAAGGACAGGAAATATTTCCGGATTCATTTCTTTATACGATAAAATTCAAATGTGTATACCTATAAGCTGCTACCGCTATTGGCACACGGTTTATAGGGAATACTCTTGGCCAATGAGAAAACCCTCAACTAAGAATTATCGAATCACAGGCTACCAAGTTGCGATGACTCACCAGTTGGTAGCCAATGAGCAGGTGACATTTGTCCGCGTGCACAGAGGACTGCAAGGTAGTTGAAAACGCGAATTTTTCCGGTCCGTCCCAATGAGTACTTTAGTAAAAGGGCCTGATGATGTATAGGCAAGTCCTAGGAATAATCGCTGCTCTGCGAACATGTCGGCAACGAGACTGCACAGAGGCGACGGAGGCGAGGCGGATAGACCGCTGTTCCGCCACTCGGGGCGGCTCCCGCGACCTTGAGGAGCGACCAGGAGCAGGAGGAGGATCCAGATTGTTCGAGTGAAGGGAAAAGGAAACGAGAAATTGTTGGGAGTTTCCGGTCCGCCGGCGCACGCGACGAGCTGCGCGCCCTCCCCTTGCCGACACTCTCTCCAGGACCTCGACAGCCAATCAGGGCGTCCACCGCCAACCCAGACAACACACCTGCGATTATAAACAAGCACGCCAGGTGCTTATTACATGTACGTACATTTATACATTTACATGGAGACAACTGTATCACTAAAAAATATAGTTGTTTCAGTAATACTGGGTTCGGATTCTTACCTAGTACCTCTAATAGTTAAAGTTATTTGTAAACAGTTCCCTGAATAGCTTTCCGGCCTTAAACGCGCACATAATAAGCATGATGAAACAATAAAGTCAAACGGTTGAATATTTTATTATCTTTCCCATGGTTAAAAAAATTATGCGTGAATTAAACATCAATTAATTTCCTAAGAAATACTCAGTATCATCTCGAGTAATCATAGTCATGTGTAGTACAAATTTACATCTTTCTTGTAAAATTACCAACTATTTCTTGGCAACTGGTTTCCAAAGGAATCTTGTGTAAACGTACATAATTTTTTTCTCTCTCTGCAGTATTCAACAACTGACTTGTTCCAATTATAGGATGCAGTGAAAGGTTTTCAATCAGGCATTTTGTAGTTCCGCACATACTGTAATCCGGCACCAAATTCATGCACCCGTGTTCCAATATTTTTTCCCTGGAGGATTCCAGTTGTTAACAAGGCTGCCAGGTCGCATTACTGAGCTGATGAGGTTGTTAGTTCGCTGTCGGTTTTCATTTCAATGCCGTGTTTCCTGTTTTATAGCGGGCTTCATTTCACATTTCACGTGTAACATTCCGTAATGATAATGCAAGAAGACAAACGTTCGTCTGAATCAATAGACCAGCTCATTAAAAACTGTTTTAGACGCCATTGTACTGTATATTAACTTATCTTCGGCATTCCCATGTTCGATAGCACGACCAAATATTTCACCTGGCATGGCCGTGTTCATTAAAGACCTCCCGCAGTACCAACATTATGTCAGTGAAATCAACATTTGTTTGCTGTTATATACAGTAAAATTAAACCTCTTGTGCTTTAAATCTTGTAAGAGAAACATTAAAAAATTTCAAATTTCTTGTTACTAATTATTAAACAGATGAATATACTATTTATAAAATATTTTTATAGTGACACCTGTTCCAACTTTTTTTTTCGCTCACCTGTGTTGATGCGATGTATTTTTAGCAAAAAAAAAATTCTGATCGCTTATTTGACTGCAATAAGGTATGCCAGCGCTAGGGACTGTCCCTTGTAAGTGGCGGCCGTCTGCAAGAGAAGCCATTGTCCTGTTTGGCCGGGCCATTCAGGACTCGTTTGCTTCCGCACTCGAAGGCAATGTAAGGTATGCTGACAGCCACGAAATAGACAATCCTACAAATATTTAACAAGCAGCTGTTCTAAACATCTTTTAGCGAATAATACACGGCCCTGCGTGTAGATGACCGGTATTAAGAGACTAACGTATTTATCTATACACAAGGCTCTTCAGTGGCGCACCATTTGGCAACGCTGTTAGCCAATCAGCGATCTCAACAGTGTCGTCAGAGGGGAATAACGAGTGAACTACTGTCGCCTACATCACTAGGCAAAACCAGGGGGGGGGGGGGGGGAAATCGCGGATTCGATTTATTCGCGGCATGCTATACAATTCAAGCAAGCGCCGCATATAACACGTGACCCATCAGTTTACCCATTGAGAGACCCTTTATTATGTATTTTTCGCGAAAAGATTTCGAGACTAGCTGAATTAAAACACTGTAGTATCGTTCGGGTTTCGTGATTGGATGTGTTTTTTTTCAGGTTAATTTAAACTGTTGGTACAAGAAACCCAGCCATTTAGTTTGGAAGAAAACGCGCCCTGAGTGGCTCGGTCAAATTAGGTAATTGCTTCTCTTGTAGATGTCCGCCAATCACAAGGAAGAAACATCTGGTGCGGGCATAACTTATTGTAGTCTAATGATCGTTCAGATTTTTTCACGAAAAATTCAGTTCCCTAAGAATCATCATGTTACGCAAGTCAATAGCCAAATAATAGGTGAAATTTCCCCCTAGGTCACATAGGACTGTGGTGGCTAGCCTACAGGTGACTGAACCCAAGAGTTTTTCAGTCCCTTATCATAACAGACCAGCAAAATTCGCGTGAATGTCTAGTTACAGACTAGACTCCACACAATTATGCACAGACGAGTTAATGACTTTTGTTCACACTACCACATTTTATATTCTGCCCGAATTGAACATGATTGGAGCATAATAATTTTGGTATATTTCTACTGGTTTCTTGCCAAATTACGCATAACCCAATGAAAATACCATTATAACACCGCAATTTAGCAGGTCTCTACTTGCACTAAGGATGTATACATTAGCCGACCGGTCTTTATTTTACTTAGCTATATATTTAAGTCATTGATACGTTTGTAAAAAACTCTAAATCACAAGAATCTACTGCTAGCTGACAGAGAAATCACCTCCGAGTTTAATTTACTGAATGTTTGTAATTTAATTACACTGAAGCATACGGAAAAAAGAGATTGACCAGAGTGCTTCGCGATAAAGCACATTTCTTGACAGGTGTATATAAAAATGAATCTTGTGTACATTTAACTATAATGCTTAATTAAATTTAAAATAAAAATTCAAGTAAGAACTTATATTGGTTTATTTATTGTTGAACTTGGGTTATTTACTGTATGTATGGTGTTTTATTTATTTGGTAAAATGATACTATTTTTTACTGCTAAGAGTTTATATTTTTCCTTGTGTTTTATTTTAATACACGCAGAGGTTGATTTCAAATGATAGTCTGGCGTCTGTATTAAAAATTATAATTAAAACATATTTTTCATTTGTCTCCCTAAATTTGTTTCATTTCTTAACATTGAAAATACTTTATTTCGTGTTTGTAACTGGAGATGTTAGAGGTGTTACTAATATTATGAGCACTCATTGGAATTGTATTAAAATATGACAATAGTCGACACGTGCACCACGCTGGCAACAAGGGGGACGGCGGCCGGGAGGGGGGAGGCTCACCTTGGAGGGTCGAAGGCACCGTGGCCTTGGAGTCTCGCTGTGGGCACCCCCTCCTGCCCCTCGCCACCGCCGGGCTGTCTTGCAGGAGGGGTCGCCAGTCTTCCGGGGGGACTCCTCCTCCGACTCCCAGAGTCCAGACGCGCGCTCTCCGATCGCCGAAGGGGAGAGGGAGGGATAACTGGTTTCCTGGACCCTTCCCCGACCACGGCGCGGTCCAACCGATGCGTAGTTAGCACCCCCACTTTTGAAAACATAAGTTTTCTTTACGTCATTCGTTTGATCATCGTTAGATCAGTTTTGATCAACAAAAAGTTTCGTTTGATCAAGTTTCAAACTTTGACAATTAAGCATGCTTTAAAAAATGCGTAGTTAGCACCCCCACTTTACTATATCAGTGAAGGAAATGAAAACTTCAGAGTTTCTCTACGTCAATCGTTAGATCATCGTTAGATCAGTTTTGATCAACAAAAAGTTTCGCTTGATCAAGTTTCAAACTTTGACAATTAAGCATGCTTTAAAAAATGCGTAGTTAGCACCCCCACTTTACTATATCAGTGAAGGAAATGAAAATTTCAGAGTTTCTCTACGTCAATCGTTAGATCATCGTTAGATCAGTTTTGATCAACAAAAAGTTTCGTTTGATCAAGTTTCATACTTTGACAATTAAGCATGCATAAAAAGTGCGTAGTTAGCACCCCCACTTTACTATATCAGTGAAGGAAATGAAAATTTCAGAGTTTCTCTACGTCAATCGTTAGATCATCGTTAGATCAGTTTTGATCAACAAAAAGTTTCGTTTGATCAAGTTTCATACTTTGACAATTAAGCATGCTTTAAAAAATGCGTAGTTAGCACCCCCACTTTACTATATCAGTGAAGGAAATGAAAACTTCAGAGTTTCTCTACGTCAATCGTTAGATCATCGTTAGATCAGTTTTGATCAACAAAAAGTTTCGCTTGATCAAGTTTCAAACTTTGACAATTAAGCATGCTTTAAAAAATGCGTAGTTAGCACCCCCACTTTACTATATCAGTGAAGGAAATGAAAATTTCAGAGTTTCTCTACGTCAATCGTTAGATCATCGTTAGATCAGTTTTGATCAACAAAAAGTTTCGTTTGATCAAGTTTCATACTTTGACAATTAAGCATGCATAAAAAGTGCGTAGTTAGCACCCCCACTTTACTATATCAGTGAAGGAAATGAAAATTTCAGAGTTTCTCTACGTCAATCGTTAGATCATCGTTAGATCAGTTTTGATCAACAAAAAGTTTCGTTTGATCAAGTTTCATACTTTGACAATTAAGCATGCTTTAAAAAGTGCGTAGTTAGCACCCTCACTTTACTATATCAGGGAAGGAAATGAAAATTTCAGAGTTTCTCTACGTCAATCGTTAGATCATCGTTAGATCAGTTTTGATCAACAAAAAGTTTCGTTTGATCAAGTTTCAAACTTTGACAATTAAGCATGCTTTAAAAAATGCGTAGTTAGCACCCTCACTTTACTATATCAGTGAAGGAAATGAAAACTTCAGAGTTTCTCTACGTCAATCGTTAGATCATCGTTAGATCAGTTTTGATCAACAAAAAGTTTCGTTTGATCAAGTTTCAAACTTTGACAATTAAGCATGCTTTAAAAAATGCGTAGTTAGCACCCCCACTTTACTATATCAGTGAAGGAAATGAAAACTTCAGAGTTTCTCTACGTCAATCGTTAGATCATCGTTAGATCAGTTTTGATCAACAAAAAGTTTCGCTTGATCAAGTTTCAAACTTTGACAATTAAGCATGCTTTAAAAAATGCGTAGTTAGCACCCCCACTTTACTATATCAGTGAAGGAAATGAAAATTTCAGAGTTTCTCTACGTCAATCGTTAGATCATCGTTAGATCAGTTTTGATCAACAAAAAGTTTCGTTTGATCAAGTTTCATACTTTGACAATTAAGCATGCATAAAAAGTGCGTAGTTAGCACCCCCACTTTACTATATCAGTGAAGGAAATGAAAATTTCAGAGTTTCTCTACGTCAATCGTTAGATCATCGTTAGATCAGTTTTGATCAACAAAAAGTTTCGTTTGATCAAGTTTCATACTTTGACAATTAAGCATGCTTTAAAAAGTGCGTAGTTAGCACCCTCACTTTACTATATCAGGGAAGGAAATGAAAATTTCAGAGTTTCTCTACGTCAATCGTTAGATCATCGTTAGATCAGTTTTGATCAACAAAAAGTTTCGTTTGATCAAGTTTCAAACTTTGACAACTAAGCATGCTTTAAAAAATGCGTAGTTAGCACCCTCACTTTACTATACTTATCAGTGAAGGAAATGAAAATTTCAGAGTTTCTCTACATCAATCGTTAGATCATCGTTAGATCAGTTTTGATCAACAAAAAGTTTCGTTTGATCAAGTTTCATACTTTGACAATTAAGCATGCTTTAAAAAGTGTGTAGTTAGAACCCCCACTTTACTATATCAATGAAGGAAATGAAAATTTCAGAGTTTCTCTACGTCAGTCGTTAGATCATTGTTATATCAGATTTTATTTGCCATTGACTTTGTTTTGTCAAAATTCTCAATAGTATATTAGGTAATAACAATTTAAAGCTGGTTACTACAAAGTAAAAATGTGAAATACAAAAAAAAATTAGAATACTTTTACTAATTGAAGCTCTTCCAGATGTATTTTGGTTCCATAAGGTGTGAAAATATATTATGATATTCTCTCACATAACAAATGTATAAATTATGGACTATGGTAAATAATACAGTTATAATATTTACAGATTTAAATTACAATCCAGATTTTATTTTATTTCTATTCTTGCTTTCAAGTATTAAATTTTACATATTTATTTTGTGTTTGCAGATTAAACGTTTTTGAGCATAGCACAAAAAGCTTTGAGAAACGAATTGGTTTTAGGTGTGCACACATTTCTTTCAACGTAAATACATATTTTCAGGTATCAAATATTGTCAGTGTTAGCTCTTGGTTGATAAAATATTTTCCTGGCATTTTCCGTCTTGTTTTATGAGAATACTGAGACCATTTTATAATTTATCAACTAACAGACTCAAAAGTAACTTCAAAACAAAATGTTTCACAAAGTTTATTTTTATGGCCATCATAGGGTTATAATATTGTAACACTCAGAATGCTTGGACGAGAGGTTTTAGAAACATATAGCTTTAAAACTTAATTTTTTTTACCTTTTATGTAAAAAAATAAGTTATTTTATGTAGCACAAAATATTAGTTTTCTCCCATCGTGAGCACAGTCGTTTAAATTGTGAATGAGAACTGTGAACTAAAGATTATAATTACTTGTTCTACCTCCTTGTAGTGCTTTTACCGTAAATGGAAAACATTAATTTATATTTTGTTTTGACTTTTTATTCAAGTTATTAGATTGACCTGTATGTGTGAATACACTATATAATTTTGATAACTTAAGACCTTTTAGGGTAAGGTGTGTTGGGCGGGGGAGGGTTTTATCAACTTGACCGTTAAATGGAAATCACTAGATTTGAGAACATTGAATAATTTAAATTTCAATATAAGAAATAATATTACTCATATTTAATATTTTTATATGTATTTCGGTTCATACTCAAAATTTCATTTTATTTTGGGACTAAAAAGTATAACATAAGTATTAAAAATAAATTAAGGTTTTTGTCCAACAGCCAAATAATGCATCACAGCTGTGTTTAATTAAAGGTGGGATGCTTAATATCATTCGTCTTAAATTTTCTGTCAGTAGTAACAATATGATGTGTAATATATTTTCAATCTTTAAATTTAGAATATAGTAAATACGTATAATTTATGATATAGTCATTTCGAAAATGTTTTACGAACATAACTATATGAACTTAATAATAATAATGAACTTAAAATAACTAATCGTACATACTTCAGGATATAATCAGTCTTTACAGATTTGTGGTGGATTATAAGGTTGTTGGACGAAACTTAAATTTATATTAGTTTTTTATTTAATTTTTAGTTTATTCAACGATAAAATTATGTCTGTTTAGTTTTTTAACTTTACGTTTATTTTACTGTGTTTCATTTCTACCTCGAAAGTAATATAGTTTGTACCGAAAAAATTCAGGAATTTTTGTCGGGCATATCAGCAGAGTTTTTTGTGTGTCGTTCGTTACAATTACAATACCTTTATTGATTAAAATGCACAGACGGATGCACCGATCATAACAGAACACGTTAGTGAACACAATTTTTGATTTTATTCCATATATTTAAATGTACATATTATATGCATGTGTATAAGCACACATATACATGTAGGACGCCTGGTACTACTAAATATATGTGAAATAAAATACTGTTTAGTATTTTTAAGTCCTAGGCTATTATCAACAATTTATTTTACATAAATTTAAGAATGTATAGTTAGGTAACTTGTTGATTATGGCATAGAATAATGACAGTTCATGCATTTTCCAGGCTGGCTGGAACAAGACTCTTATGGGACGGCGGGTTTCTCATAGAGGTGTCGGGATTCAGTCATCCATGTGACACAAATTAATATAGCCCCATCAACAACATTTTGGTTCCAGCCTTACATAAACCGAAAATCCATTGTGAATGTATTTAGTTCTAGATATAACTTTTGAATTTTAGAAATATTTGACAACGGTTTGCATTAAAATACTTAGTATTAAATATTTTGATTCGTAATGGTATCAAGCAAAGATTTGAAAATTTTTTCCAGATATAATTTTTATTGATTAATATAATTATCACAGTTACATTGAAATCATACATTGTTACTTATCAGAAAACCAAGTTTTGTTAAATAATTAATATAAGTATTTAACTTGATTTTATTAGTAATTATGTTGTTACATCTTCTAAAAATATTATTATTAGGATAAATATAAAGTAAAAATGTTTTCCCTCCTATTATTAAATATTATCAGATAAATGACACAACAATTTTATGTGGGCTAGACGTTTGCAGGAAAAAAATTAAAGTTTTTATTTTAAACCTTTCCCTAATGAACAACCAACACTAACGAAAATTAAATGCAAATTAAATAAAATTTTTTTGCAAAAACGTTATGGTTTTTTTTAGAAAGTATTTTATTACACAACTGAGAAGTATCGATACCTATGATTACATTACAAAACAACAATAATTTACAATAATTATTATTAATTATTAACAAAAAATTATATGCTTAACTAAAAGTGTGAACATTCAACAGATACTTACATTTACTATAACGCGTATTTTAAGAACTACAATAATGCAGCACTACACAAAACTAAACAATCAATTAGTACTACTAATAGACTACTGAATGTTTGCACGAAAACCATACTAAGTTCTGAAGCAAGTGTACCTGCTTAAGTAAGTTAATTTGAATTAATTTATATATGTTTAGCAGTTTTCAGTACATTATATAGTTCAATCTTGAGTCATTCATTTGTCAAGTTTAAGGTAGCTAAAGAAACAAAAAATCGTGTAAATATTATAACTCTATAACCTCTATATCTGTAATCAAAGTCTCTACAGACTCTGACCTGACTAAAATGTACCCCTAAAATATTTTAGTCGTTAACTTTGATAGAGATCAAGACAGAAAATTACACATAAACACAAAACACAATTATAAAGGAAGTCAGTGAGTAAAAATAATAATAATAAATAAAAATACTCATTAGAACTGTGGGAGCTGTGGGTAATAACCATAACCATGGTAAGGATTTGCCCCGAGATAGATATACTGTGCCCCTACAGGTTTAAGGGGAAGGGGTGAAATGCTATAATTTCCAAAATTTGGTAAATTAATGCTTTTTAGTTTTTGAAGTGTTTCCGTTCCAAAAGTTTGGGTTATCGTGGAAAATGTGCCAGGTAAGGTGTAAAGCCCCAAAATTGTGAAAATTAAATTAATTTGAATTGCATGCCTAAATGGACTATGTCATTTTAATAACTTAAAGCTTTATTGGTAAGAAGGAGTTGGGGGTGGGTTCAACTTGACGCATTCGCTGAAATGTCTAGATAACGTGTACTTTAATCATTTAATGAACTAAAAATTAAAAAATTTAATAAACTAAAATTTAAAATAAGGTTCTTGTCCAACAGCCAAATAATGCACCCGTATGTATTGTCCCTGAAAAAAAAGTATTGTGAAAACAGATTTGCTTAAAGCGAATTAAATTACATTTTGCGAACATTGAATTTTGATGAGCCATTCTATTAAGGTAAATTTACTTTTCAAATTAATCCAAACTTGTTTTATCGAAACTCAGTGTATTAGTCTGCGTATTTTAATGTTGTACATTTCTCAAGTTAAGTTTGACCAATTTCAGTGATTGTGAAAACAATCCCAAGTCGGTTTGTAGTGTTCATTAAAATGCTAAGGAGAAGACGAGTAGACACAGGTCGTCTAAAACAGCCAAATTTTATTTTAAATTCCTGCAATTTACAATGCGTCTCGGCAGTGACGTAACTTGGCTTGTTTCTAGCCGGGGCAAGAACTCATCTTAGCGCCCCTCCTCCCCCGCCCCCTCTTTTTCTTGCTATTTCAAACCGACCAAACCAAAACTCCCTTCACCCCACCAAACTCCTATCGTCACCCATATGAATTCCATTATTTCAACGTTTTTTTGAATACGTAGATTTAATGCATTTTTTTAAATTACTGCAAGTTGGATAGGCCTAGTACGCGAAAGATACCAGTTTTTTTTTTTTTTTAATTTTACGCTAAACGTGTAGGTATTTTTCAGTACAAGTAATTCAGTTCATCTGCCCTCCAATGTGTTTTAGACTACGATATTCAAATAAATATCTCCAGTAAAAATCGCAATGGCAGTTTAGCGCCCGGGCCACAAGCCCCGCCTGCCCCCCTGTAGTTGCGCCCCCGTGCGTCTGGCCTTTGCGAATACCATCTACAAATTACAAGGCCAGTCGTTTTAAGCTGGCGGGATAAACTATGAGTTTTTGTGTTTCGCGCATGGACTACTGTATTTCCCACGTTTGCATGCCAGAATACCATTATCTTTGTTTATTTATGCACCAGAAAACAAACACAAAACTAAGTGTACCAGAAAGCTTTGCGTTGAATGTTAAGTGCATTTATCTTTCTTGTAAATAAAAGTTTGAATTACAAACAGTTTCTTATAGTAACAAAAAAAATCAAACAGTATACGATGCAGCTAATGCTATCGATTTCAATTGTAGTTGGATGGTTGATTAGGATTGATATTTGCTTAGGAAGAGCTATAATCAAATCAATTTTAGGTGGTACGAAGTTCACCGGGTCATCTAGTTGACAATATAAATTGACAATTTAACGTATTTACGATTTAAATTAATACAGATGATAGTGATAAAAATACGGAAATGTGTCCAATGTTTACAATAGTGACAGAATTAATTAAAAAACTATATAACGAAATTTGTTGAATAACCTAAATTGAGAAACAAGTAATAAACAAAGCAATTAATTTGAATGGAAAAAAAGGCATGGGGTGCTTTTTTACCATTAATATCTATTCGTTTGGATAGTCTCATGAGAATGAAAGAAGAGAGCACCTCATGCCCTATTTTTTACTTAAAAATTGATGGTTTTGTTTATTACTTTATTCTTACATTAAACTTATTAAAAAATATTACCATAATCAGAGTTGTTGTATAATTTGTCACTGGTGAAAAAATTACTTAAATTTAAAGTTTTTTCTACTTTTATTTTTATACATAAATGAAAGATTTAAACATTTTTTTTGATATAATGTTATTTGTCCCCAAAATCAACAACTTACGATCTAAGTTAGCTTTAACCATTCTTGGACTCTGGTTTTAGATGTACATAACCTACTTGCATGTTTCATTGTTATATGTATTTTTTAAAACGATACTTTCGTCTCTTGATAGTCATAGACAAATAAAGGCGTCTAATGAGGTTGTATTGAATGTTAAGGAAGTGTTAAACTAAGAAAGTCGGGTTAACATATTTTTGTAACATATTTTTCTAACCCTTTGTGGTTTTTAATCACAATACACTTACACAAATATAGTTTTCATATACAATACACACGCATAGTTTATTTTAAATTTATAACTGTAAATAAAACATGTCAAAAAACTGTATGTTTCTTTACAAATAAACTCTTACACTTAAACTCACTTGGACACACAAATATAAACATAAATTTTTGTATTTGTACATAGCCTAAACATTTACCGAGGTCTCCCGGTAACTTCAAATTTGAGGCTTGACACATTTTTAATCGTTAGGCATTCAATTTATAACTTAAAATAAATCATAAACACATCAACCAGACTTGGATAGCACAAAGATGTTTGACGAACGCGACTTAAGTAAACAAGTACACCAAAGTGACAGTGAAACATTCATTGATAAGCAATTTTATTTTAAAACATCTACAAAATGGTTTCCTCTATATGAAAAAGCTGTACAAGTCAAATCACACTAAGGGCCGGTATTATGACCCTCGGCTAAACCTCCGGCTAGAATTTATCTTCCGGCTAGCGCTTATTTTCGTCTTATGACCCTCAGCTCACGCCTAACTCCAAGATAAAGTTTCGGCTACGTTATACTGAGGATGGACCAGCGGCTAGCTGCTTAGCCGGCGGCTAAGTAGCAGAAATAAAATGGCGGGCGAGAAATCAGGCGAGGTTAGTTGTTGCCAGTGAAAGTGATGATGGCTATTTGGGAATTTTCAGCGGAGTTTATGCAGGATTCGGCGAAATTATTTAATTCTGTGCTCAAAATGCATTTGTTCGTGCATCTAAGTTCGGTTAAAAATTACGTGATATGATAATGTATGTATGTATGTATGTATGTTTGCCTATCGCCGAGTCGTAAAATAATTTTGTGTTTAATATTTCTAGGAAAGCGACATCATAAATATAATATCTGTATATATACTTAATCATTTTATAAATACGTAAATGTACATGTGTAAGGCTAAAAACGTGTGTTAATCTACTGTATGTAATTCTAACTAATTCGTGTGAGTAGGTGTATTTGGTTCATCCTGGGACAGGGGTGTGGGGTGGGGGATCCGGGGATCCGCGGCGGTCATCTTGGATTACGTCAGTTCCGGCGGCCATCTTGGATTACGCCACTTCCGGCGGCCATCTTGTATTTGACCTTGACCTTTGACCCCGACGACCATTTTGTTTTTCTAGAACATTCCGCCATTTTGTTTTCTAGATCATTCCGTCATTTTGAGTTTCGTCCACCATCTTGAAAATCTTTATGTATTATCCGATTTTAATGGGAAAAAAATTAAAATTTATAAAAAATTAAATAATCAAAATTTTAAAATAAAATTTAAAAATATATTATTTAATACAATTTTAATTAAATACCTGCGCATCGAACACCCAATTTCTCTATATTATGTATACACCATCTAGCACCCCACTCCTATGTTACAATGATATCGTTATCGAACACCCCACTCACCCCTGTTACAATTTTTCGTTACACCGCATTCTTTAAAATAAATTTACTATCAAAATAAAAAATATATACCATCGTTGTCTGCCGGAGGCAGCCATCTTATTTATTGGAGACCGCCATCTTGATTTCATCTGATGGATGTTATCATCGGGTGTAGGTTTCTAAAGTACGTTAGTGTATGTAAGGTCGATTTCCTATCCCGTACCAGCATTATTATGACCCTTATAGACGAAAACCACAAAATCCACAGTCATTTTGCTGTTGTAACCACCATTTTTTCTTAAAGTCTTATCATTTATAGGTTTTAACTAAAATATATGTTATCGATACTATCTTTGTGGATGCGATAGTTAAAGTAATGATAATTTAAAAAAAAAACATTTATTAACCCATCATAGTGGACCAGAAATTTTTCAGAGTTCTAACTCACAAGTAATATTCTCTTCTCTTGTTTGCGTACTCGTATTTAAAAAGCTGCATGGTAGCAGATATTTTAAATGTCTGTGTATAATTACATTCCTAAACAAGTCCGTGTTTGCGTACTCGTGTTTAAAAGCTGCATGGAAGCAGATATTTTAATGTTTGTGTATAATTACATTTCACCATTCTGTAAGATATTTATAAGTATCAGTACCTCGTGGGATATAGGTTCTATATTAAAAATAATAAACAATATGTAGGTAAAATTGTATTTATTAAATTAAGAACATATTTTACACAACAAAAATGGAGCAAAACAGAAACTATACATCAAAAAACTTAAACTTTACAACAAAAATGGAAACTATTCAGCAAAAACACAAACTGTACAACAAAATGAAAACTATAAAACAAAAAACAGAAAAAAACTATACAACAAATGGAAACAACTACCAAACTGCCAAACTATTTAAATCAAAAACTATTTACAGGAAAAAAAAATTATTCGTCGCCTCATACATATCCGTGGGGGACTGTGTGGATACCATCTTCGCAGATCAACCGTTTGTCGTCCTCCCACGTTATGGCCAGCTTATTGCTGTACTCAGTATAGAGTATGTGCTGACGGGAGCGAATTGCTCTAATGCCTGCCCTCATTGTGCGGTGGTCTTGCAGGGCATCCAGGTAGTCGTCGAATGTTATGTGTTTTTTGACCACACATCGCTGGATGCCCTTGGCCTTTTTCTCGCTCTTACCACCACACCTGTAGGCGTAGAGTTTGGCCCGTAGGCTTACAAACTCCTCCATCACTTCTCCCCCACATTCATCTTTGAATTTACCGACAACTTTCTTGTTGATGGGGGAGAAGCATGGGTGGTCGGAAGGGTAGCAGCTGGTGTCGAATTTGGCCATCAGTGTAGGGTCGGCTTTGAGGTCTGAGTAAAAGTCTGTTGTCTGGATCTCATACACAAAACTGTCTGTATCCATATACATCAGGTGAATATTGTCATGGTAACGGGGTTTCATGGTATTGTAGTGGAAGTCGTACATGAGAGTCTTTGAAAGATCTAGTACGGCCAGTCCGGCATAGATCGGCTTGTCGAAAATGATGGTCTCGTGATTAAGGTGGACTAGAGACAAATTCGGTTCGTACATTGTACGGTCCTTGAAGGACGGACGACACACCAACTTCTTGAACCTCTTCTCGGAGCACACCAACTCCATTTTGAGCCTCCGCCTTTTATTTTCCATCAGTTTACCAAATGTCGAGTTCACAGCGAGCTTAAAGAACTCCTTCTCGAACTCGTTGGCTGCTGCTTTCCGCTTGTTGGTATTCAGCCGAATATAGGGCTCCAACCATGCCGACTGCTCAAACTGTAGGACTCGGTGTATCTTAGTCACTCTCAGCCCATGAGATACTGCTTGCTGTAGATTTTTGTAGTGGACAATGTAGTGCTCTTTATTTTCAAGAGTTGTCATCAGCTTTGATTGCTTTGAGCCGGGCGGGCACTGATTTACGGGGAGAAATGGCAGGTCTTTATGACTTTCGTGGAGCTCGGGAGGGTACTCCACATCACACTCAATAATGTAGCCTGTAGGAGAATCATCTGGGACAGACACGACATCAATTGATGTGACTGCCCATTGGAAATGCCGAATTGGAAGCGGCAGAGACATCGCCCACCCGTACAAATTATTTGCATCAATGTACTCCAGGAATGTGGATGGCTTGGATGCATCATATGTCTCAGGTATGTAGGAGTTATTGGCTACGCAATGACGTTTAATGCTTTGCGCTACTCCTCCCCTAATACCAGCCTCCACAAACATATACATGTCGTAATCTGTGAGAAGCTCTAGCTGTACACCTGTGGTTCGAAGCATCGCATCGAAAGCGAATCCAGGACAAGAAATATAGTGAGACGGATCTAAACTATATGTCTCCAAACATATGGAACGGAAATTCTCGAATACGTCCGCCAAAATCAGAACATCCGTCTTTAGGTACAAGTCAGCGTACTCCCCCAAAGTAGCACACTGAAACTTATCCCAGACTTTCACTGCATGAGCGTACTCCATCTCTGAAATCATGGAATCAGTCAGACTATTGTAGAAATCGCCGATAGGTGGAAGACTAGTATCATCTAGTCGAGCAAAAGAATCGACAAAATCATACGGGAAGACACCCTTGCGGGTAACCAACTCCATCTCATCAGGCGCGAAAAACTCAGCAGTACTGACAAACTTGTCTGCCGGCAAGAACTCAGCGAGCGAAGCAAGACCCCGACTCATGAAACGGAACGTATCGACAAACTGAATGCTGAACTTATCATGCAACTTCTTGGAAAAAGTTATCAGCTTCTCCTCTGAATTCGGGATTATGAAGATGTCTTTACTGTCGTACCCCAACTTCCTGATAATGAAGTTCTGGTCGTACGCCAGGTTGTGGAAGAACACAATTAACTTCTTTGGTCTGCGCCTGAGAAGGTTGCAGTCATTACATGCAGGTCCCAGATATTCACCGGTAAAGTGATTGTGATCACGAACTTTCATTGCAGTTCTTCCGAACTTTCCTCCACAGTAGCAACACACACCTGCTTGCAGAAAAGCAGTGTTCTGTGCATGTGTGAGCAGAGTCATAGGAACAGATGTAAAAAATATTTTTTGTACATCATGACCAATCTCCACAATGCGAGAAATGAATTTATCTTCTGCGTCACAACCGCGATACAATTCAGGCTCTGATGGAAGTGCTGAAGTGAGGTGTGCTGGAATGACTGTATTATCTGCTTTCACATAAATGCAGTAGCTGTATGCTTTATGCTTTTGGTACTGCAGCGTGTATGCTTCATCAGGATTCGGGTGACACATATGGATTTTCTCCAGAATTGCTTCAAAGTCGCAATAAACCACGATGGGCATCTTATCAGCATGGTGGAAGTTTTTGAACTGCAGAACAGGAGGCTGGCCATTTTCATCAAGCTGAGGCATCTCCATCCGAACAGAAGCATGCTGTTTGCAGAGCTCACGGTGTTTTTCCAAACACTGAAGACCAGTGAGCCCGCTAACCCTATCCCGATCATCATAATGCTTGAAGCATCTTTTGCAAACATGAATAGCATCATGATGTGTAGTTATTTGGGACCGAACAAGGGCAGAAAAATTTTTAATGTAGGTGAAATGGGAGGAATTGTCATTGACCAAGAGCAGAAGGTCGAAATGATGTTCTTTTTCTTCAGGAGCGACTCGTGCAGGTACAACATTCAGATTCTCGTCGATGCTGTAGATGTTGATGGAGACTCCAGGGTTCTGTTTTTCGAACAGCGGTATTTGTCTGATTGGAGTAGGAAACTCGATGTTCGTGAAGTTGAATTTCTCTTCCAAGTCATAGTATCGCTGGTTGACACGCTCTGGATGCTCTCCTTCCACGTACTTCACAAGAATAGACCACTTAAAACACATGTGGTCTTCGAGGTTTTGTGGATTTATCACCGCATGTCTTGACTCGATGGTGGTAGGCAGTTCGATGTAGGAGCTGGCACGGAGTGGATCGAGCTTGTTTATGCGAAGTTGAAGTCGCTTAACGGCCGACAAAGTCCATCCGGACCCTTTTCCCATGTAGTCTTCCTCCTCCTTGCAGATCTTAGAGATGGATTCAGTTACTGCTTCCTCCACCTCATGAACTGCATAGAGGGGCACATTAATGGTTTTGAATGCTCTCTTGTCTTCGCTGACATCCACAGGTTTTTCGTAATCACACTCAAGCACGATGTTGAATTTGAGTGGACCGTTCTCCTCTATCTCCTCTACCAGTTGGCTCATTATTTTTGCCTTGATGGAGTTCAGATACGAGCAGATATCCTTGGCAGTACTTGACGTGTTTTCTGCCACATACGTCTTCAAGTTGCCCTTGAATCCTACTTCAGCGATGATGAAGCCATGGAAATTGGCCAAACCAGTCCCAGTCACCACCTTTGTTCGGCTGGTCGAAGGCTTGGGCGTAACTGCAGGCTTAACTGCTACCATCCTCTGCTTCTTTGTCGGAGGTGGAGCAGGCCCCTTGCATATCTTGATGTGGGCTTTTAACTTATCAGCCCTGGCGAACTCCTTAGTGCAGTTTAAGCAGGAATTCACTATGCGGTTTGGGTTAAGACCGCAAGCCGACTTCTCATGTAGTCTGGCGACATCAGCACGGGCGAAGGCCTTGTAGCAGAAGCTACACCGGGTGCCTGATGTCGTGGCGACAGCTCCAGTACATGATGCAAGGTGCTGCTGCATCTTATCGCTGCGTGCGACCATCTTTCCACATAGGTGGCACTGCTGGTGGTTACGATGCTGGTTCTCAGCACACTGACGCTCGTGCCGGTAGCGGTTGTTGCCTGCCGTGAATGTAGCAGAGCAGAAACGGCATTTCTGGACGGTAGACGCCATCACGACAATCGGTAGACTGGTCTCAACGTACGGAACACGCGAAGGAAGCTCGACGTACGGAGAACTATAAAAGAAGAATTAAGAATACAATGTAGCTAGATGTTACATGAAAACAAACATAACCTCAAAACTCTAGCCCTCAAGCTTACTAACCTAAACTGATAGCAATGTTACTAAATAAAAAAAGTTGCAAACATAACCTCAAAACTCTAGCCCTCAAGCTACTAACCTAAAGTGTTAGCAATGTTACTAAATAAAAAAAGTTACAAACATAATCTCAAAGCTGCTCCTTCATGTACAATCCTAAAAATGGTAGAATTTTTAAAGTACTGATAAAAGTTAAAGCTGAAAAAGTATTCAATGTTAACTAAAAATGATTGATTACATAACCTCAAAACTACTCTAATGCACAACCCAAAAATGCTACAATATTTAAAGTACTGTTAAAAGTTTAAGCTAAACAATTCCTGGCTACCCACACATAAGTGTACAGAGAAAAAACTAGCTAGCTGATAACCTACGAAAAAGCTGAGAAACATTCAATGTTAACGAAACATGTAGCATACCTCAGAAAATAATGAAGTGGAGTTGTAGAACACGAAGTAGCGTTGGTGGTAGAAATCGTGGTAGCAGCGAAACACACACGAACTAGCTCTCTCAAACTCCAAGAACACAATGAAGCTCCGACAGCTAATCCCGGCCTTTTATAGCCGCGGACCTGCTTGTTCTTGGAAAAAAAACAATTAGGAACATAGTATTTTTACCGAACCTACCAATAGGAATGTAGTATGTGGAGGGGAAGTACCATTGTCTTCGGAAAAACCCAGCATGACTCATGCGCAGGTCGTAGCAGGTCTGTGAGGGGTTGGAGGTAGAAATGTAGGTAATAACTTAACATAGGAAACCAGTCTCGGGTAAAACCACTAATAGCCTAGGTAATTAGAGATTAGGTCGCGAGGCACTGCATGCATCGTGACTCATCACTCAGGAATGTCGTCTCGCAGTGCCGAGGGGACCCGAACAATAGACTTGACCGTGCATGTCACAACAGATCCATTAGTCGCCCGACTTTGTGGCGCCATGAGGTGCTCAGGTAGCAGTCATGGTCTACGGCAACAGACTCGTTAAAGTGTCATTACGAAGCACTCAAGCTGCGTTCGAGGAACATACAGCTAAATATTCATTATAGATATGTAAGGAAAGAAATAAAAATTAATAGGGTAAGTTTAATACATTTATTAAAAGTAAGAACACATTACAAAGCTATAACATTAAAAATTTATTCTACATTAGTTATGACCAACATTCGTTTAAAAATTTTTAGCATTTCATTGCGAACAATCAGTTGAACATCCATAGTATGACACATTTTTGCTGATGTTCCAGGAACCAACCCGTTTCACAACCATTTAAGGAGACTTTCCTTAAGCTCTCTTTTCATTGGTCAAATAAAACATCTCCCTCTCTTCCCCTCATACAATGATGCTGCTTCACCATCATGCTAAAATTCTGCAAGACCAAAAAAATTTGCTTCCCTTAAACCTTACGGTAGAAATTTCATCCTAGGATGCTGTTACTGCATCTAGAAATTAAAAATTATATTATCTCATACAGGTTTTATTTACATGTTAGACTTAACCATCCTACCACACACATGCACACACATGCACACACTTACACACACATGCATACGCATGCATGCACTGAGATGAAATACATACTCGCCCACATAATGTACTTATTTTTACAAAGGCAACATATTAAAACACATAATATTTTAAATTTTGTGTAGATTGTATGGTACCAGAAACCATACTGCAAAACGAGCGGACAACACTAGAGTCTTTACTAGGATTGGGCTGATGGATTACCTCTGGAACGCCCTTGTTGCCTTCAACGACTCAGAATT
This sequence comes from Bacillus rossius redtenbacheri, assembly GCF_032445375.1. NCBI lineage: Eukaryota > Metazoa > Arthropoda > Insecta > Phasmatodea > Bacillidae > Bacillus > Bacillus rossius. Next base: position 114,247,267 of record NC_086330.1, on the reverse strand, counting down.
AATACTTTTATCCATCAAAAAACAACAACAGTTTAACTAAGCAAACATACACCCCACACCCCTCAAAAAATTGTTATTACACAAGGCATTATTTACATGCCAGGAGACCGCACATACGAAGTGCGCAGCTTCAGGTTAGAAATATTTATTAAAATAACCGCTAAAGATGCTAATTTGTTTATGAAAAAATTGCACATGACATACAGACACTTGGTTATTTACACACACACACATACATACATACATACACCCTGCACGGCTTCAGAAGGAAACAATATTTTGAAAACCACTCAAGACTTACATCTGTTTATGAAAAGGAGCTAAAAATTAATATTTTTTCAAAGTTAATTTTAGAGATGAAACCTCATGTGCAAGTCCTTGCATGCGAGAACATTTTATTACACAATTATCTTCATTTTTTCCAAACCATAGGTCTGATGTCTGGATACCACACAAATCTCATACTTAACATATGAACTACGAGATGACTGCATGCCAGTCCAAGCCCCCTACGCTTAGAGACGAAACTGCACTAGAAGCGTTAGCAAGCATTGCAATTATCTCTTTTCACTAATGCAGTTTCACCTCTGACTAGGTGGACCTCCTGAAACAGCAAACATAGGACAGTGAAACACATTAAAATAATGCATTTCAAAATAATTGAATCATATAAAACACTGCATATTTCTCGAAAAATCACCACGCAACTGACAGCCCTTTCAATCACAATTCTGCGAATGCTATCACAGAATGTTAGATTTAGAAAGAAAGGATCATTCATTCCTTAATTATGGAACACAGTAATACATCACATGAAGAGAAACAAAAAAGGCACATACTTCGTTCTTAGACTCGTGCCGCCTCCTTGACAGAGAGAAAAGATTTTACACATAAAATAGTATATATTTCTTTTCCAGCGATGAAGCTGTACTAATATAACCTTGTTAAGCTTAGATGATCTAGGGAGAGACAAAGTAAATAAATATATTAACAAAAAAAGTCGGCTAAAAATCATTTACAAACAAAATACTTAATGTTCCTTCGATTACATATTTTTCTCAATTTAATAAATGAGAGAACACAAACATTTGCTTAAATCACTATTTATCAATTTTAAACTCTCGTGTACATTAGGAAAAAATTTATATTATCATTCATTATTAGCTGTAATGTAAAAAATTCAAAACAGTTTCTTTGTGGGATGTAGAATGCTCACTCACGATCGAAAAAAGGAGGGGTCTTCGCTGTAACTCAAGGGGAGGGGGAAACCATCTTGAAAGTTGACGTTTCTCATATATTTGGATATATTAGTAATCAAGCAAGTAATAACATTTGGTGGTATAATCTCCGTCTGATTAAAGTTTATTTGCTAACATGAATTCACAAATTAAACGAATCTGTGAGTACATTTGCATATATTTTATAGAAAAAAATGCACAGATTGTTTTATCATGAATAACCAGGAGCACACTAAAAAAAACCAACGAAATTCTCGCCAATAATAACCAACAGCACACGAAAAACAGAAAAAAAAAAACGATTTGTCAGTAATAACATGCAGCATGCGGAGAAAATCACCAAAATATTGTCAAGAATAAACATCAGTACATGTAGAATACCAATAAATTCTTGACATGAAAAAGGCTGAAGTGCACGGAGAAAATCATCAAATTGTTGTCAGGTAAAAAAAAGCAGAAGCACATAAAAAAACCAACAAAATTCTAACACAGTAAAGTTGAAGCACATGTAGAAATCTATCGAAATTTCACGTGAAAAAATAGGAGCACTTAGAAAAAACCACCAGGGAGAAGACGTCGTTTAAAAACATCATAAATTATCAACTTTTTAAAAAAAGTTCAAATTATTTCATGCTAGAACTCTCATGTTAAGCAAAAACAGAGTTCTAGCACAAGTTAGCTTGTGAACTCTTTGCTTAAGCAAAAACAGAGTTCTAGCACAAGTCAGCTTGTGAACTCTTTGCTTAAGCAACATGAGAGTTCTAGCACAAGTCAGCTTGTGAACTGTTTGCTTAAGCAACATGAGAGTTCTGGCACAAGCCAGTTTGTGAACTCTTTGCTTAAGCGACATGAGAGTTCTAGCATGAAATAATTTGAACTTTTTTTAAAAAGTTGATAATTTATGATGTTTTTAAACGACGTCTTCTCCCTGGTGGTTTTTTCTAAGTGCTCCTATTTTTTCACGTGAAATTTCGATAGATTATGTGCTTCAACTTTACTGTGTTAGAATTTTGTTGGTTTTTTTATGTGCTTCTGCTTTTTTTTACCTGACAACAATTTGATGATTTTCTCCGTGCACTTCAGCCTTTTTCATGTCAAGAATTTATTGGTATTCTACATGTACTGATGTTTATTCTTGACAATATTTTGGTGATTTTCTCCGCATGCTGCATGTT